>NC_064931.1:171872046-172175076 GCF_023897955.1 Schistocerca gregaria | reverse complement strand
AGGATGGACATTCTCCTGGGAGTCACGTAACTTGTTTCCGACGCAAAACCGATAGTTAATTGTAATCTTCGCACCTTCGTAATGACAATGAAACACACAAAAATCATCACGATTCAATGCAGTAGTCTGCAGCCGATGTCACTCCCAGGATCTTACACATCCACAGCCATAGGATGGACATTCTCCTGGGAGTCACGTTTCTTGTTTCCGACGCAAAACCGATAGTTAATTGTAACACTCGCACCCTTGTAATGACAATGAAACACACAAATTGCGTCACGATTCAATGCCGTAGTCTGCAGACGATTTCACTCCCGGGGTCTACCTCATCCACGGTCACAGGCTGGACATTCTCCTGGGAGTCAAGTACCTTGTGTCTGACGCAAAACCGATAGTTAATTGTAACCGTCGCACAATCGTAATAACAATGAAACACACAAATTGCGTCACGATTCATTGCAGTAGTCTGCAAACGATTTCACTCCCAGGGTCTAACACATCAACGATCACAGCATAGACATTCTCCGGGGAGTAACGTTTCTTGTTTCCGACGCAAAACTGACAGTTAATTGTAACCCTCGCACACTCGTAATGACAATGAAACACACAAATTGCGTCACGATTCAATGCAGTAGTCTGCAGACGATTTCACTCCCAGGGTCTTACACAGCCACGGTCACAGCATAGACATTCTCCCGGGAGTAACGTTTCTTGTTTCCGACGCAAAACTGACAGTTAATTGTAACCCTCGCACACTCGTAATGACAATGAAACATACACATATCGTCATGATTCAATGCAGTAGTCTGCAGCCGATCTCACTTCCAGGATCTTACACAGCCACAGCCATAGGATGGACATTCACCTGGGAGTCACGTTTCTTGTTTCCGACGCAAAAACCGGTAGTTAATTGTAACACTCGCACCCTCGTAATGACAATGAAACACACAAATTGCGTCACGATTCAATGCCGTAGTCTGCAGACGATTAAACTCCCGGGGTCTAACACATCCACGGTCACAGGTTGGACATTCTCCTGGGAGTCAAGTATCTTGTGTCTGACGCAAAACCGATAGTTAATTGTAACCCTCGCACCCTCTTAATGACAATGAAACACATAAATTGCGTCACGATTCATTGCAGTAGTTTGCATACGATTTCACTCCCAGGGTGTAACACGTCCACGGTCAGAGGATGGACATTCTCCTGGGAGTCACGTATCTTGTGTCCGACGCGAAACCGATAGTTAATTGTAACATTCGTACCATTGTAATGACAATGAAGCACACAAATTGCGTCACGATTCAATGCAGTAGTCTGCAGCCGATTTCACTCCCAGGGTCTAACACATCAACGGTCACAGGATAGACATTCTCCTGGGAGTCACGTAGTTTGTGTCCGACGCAAAACCGATAGTTAATTGTAAACCTCGCACCATCGTAATGACAATGAAACATACAAATATCGCCACGATTCAATGCAGTAGTCTGCAGCCGATCTCATTCACAGGATCTTACACAGCCACAGCCATAGGATGGACATTCTCCTGGGAGTCACGTTTCTTGTTTCCGACGCAAAACCGATAGTTAATTGCAACACTCGCACCCTCGTAACGACAATGAAACACACGAATTGCGTCACGATTCAATGCCGTAGTCTACAGACGATTAAACTCCCGGGGTCTAACACATCCACGGTCACAGGTTGGACATTCTCCTGGGAGTCAAGTATCTTGTGTCTGACGCAAAACCGATAGTTAATTGTAACCCTCGCACCCTCGTAATGACAGTGAAACACACAAATTGCGTCACGATTCAATGCAGTAGTCTGCAGACGATCACACTCCCAGGATCTTACACAGCCACGGCCACAGGATGGACATTCTCCTGGCAGTCACGTTTCTTGTTTCCGACGCAAAACCGATAGTTAATTGTACCCCTCGCACACTCGTAATGACAATGAAACACACAAATATCATCACGATTCAATGCAGTAGTCTGCAGCCGATGTCACTCCCAGGATCTTACACATCCACAGCCATAGGATGGACATTCTCCTGGGAGTCACGTTTCTTGTTTCCGACGCAAAACCGATAGTTAATTGTAACAGTCGCACCCTTGTAATGACAATGAAACACACAAATTGCGTCACGATTCAATGCCGTAGTCTGCAGACGATTTCACTCCTGGGGTCTAACACATCCACGATCACAGGCTGGACATTCTCCTGGGAGTCAAGTACCTTGTGTCTGACGCAAAACCGATAGTTAATTGTAACCGTCGCACAATCGTAATAACAATGAAACACACAAATTGCGTCACGATTCATTGCAGTAGTCTGCCGACGATTTCACTCCCAGGGTCTAACACATCAACGATCACAGCATAGACATTCTCCCGGGAGTAACGTTTCTTGTTTCCGACGCAAAACTGACAGTTAATTGTAACCCTCGCACACTCGTAATGACAATGAAACACACAAATTGCGTCACGATTCAATGCAGTAGTCTGCAGACGATTTCACTCCCAGGGTCTTACACAGCCACGGTCACAGCATAGACATTCTCCCGGGAGTAACGTTTCTTGTTTCTGACGCAAAACTGACAGTTAATTGTAACCCTCGCACACTCGTAATGACAATGAAACATACAAATATCGTCACGATTCAACGCAGTAGTCTGCAGCCGATCTCAATCCCAGGATCTTACACAGCCACAGCCATAGGATGGACATTCTCCTTGGGAGTCACGTTTTTTGTTTCCGACGCAAAACCGATAGTTAATTGTAATACTCGCACCCTCGTAATGACAATGAAACACACAAATTGCGTCACGATTCAATGCCGTAGCCTGCAGACGATTAAACTCCCGGGGTCTAACACATCCACGGCCACAGGATGTACTTTCTCCTGGGAGTCACGTTTCTTGTTTCCGACGCAGAACCGATAGTTAATTGTAACCCTCGCACCCTTGTAATGACAATGAAACACACAAATTGCGTCACGATTCAATGCAGTAGTCTGCAGACGATTTCACTCCTAGGTTCTAACACATCAACGATCACAGGATGGACATTGTCCTATGAGTCACGTATCTTATTTCCGACGCAAAACCGATAGTTAATTGTAATCTTCACACCTTCGTAATGACAATGAAACACACAAATATCGTCACGATTCAATGCAGTAGTCTGCAGCCGATCTCACTCCCAGGATCTTACACAGCCACATCCATAGGATGGACGTTCTCCTGGAAGTCACGTTTCTTGTTTCCGACGCAAAACCGATAGTTAATTGTAACAGTCGCACCCTTGTAATGACAATGAAACACACAAATTGCGTCACGATTCAATGCCGTACTCTGCAAACGATTTCGCTCCCGGGGTCTAACACATCCACGGTCACAGGCTGAACATTCTCCTGGTAGGCAAGTATCTTGTGTCTGACGCAAAAACCGATAGTTAATTGTAACCCTCTCACCCTCGTAATGACAATGAAACACAAAAATTGCGTCACGATTCATTGCAGTAGTCTGCAGACGATTTCACTCCCAGGGTCTTACACGGCCACGGTCACAGCATAGACATTCTCCCGGGAGTAACGTTTCTTGCTTCCGACGCAAAACTGACAGTTAATTGTAACCCTCGCACACTCGTAATGACAACGAAACACACAAATTGCGTCACGATTCAATGAAGTAGTCTGCAGACGATTTCACTCCCAGGGTCTAACACATCCACGGTCACAGGATGGACATTCCACTGGGAGTCACATATGTTGTGACCGACGCAAAACCGATAGTTAATTGTTACCCTGGCACCTTCCTAATGACAATGAAACACACAAATTGCGTCACGATTAATTGCATTAGTCTGCAGCCGTTTTCACTCCCAGGATCTTACACAGCCACGGTCACAGCATAGACATTCTCCCGGGAGTAACGTTTCTTGTTTCCGACGCAAAACTGACAGTTAATTGTAACCCTCGCACACTCGTAATGACAATGAAACACACAAATATCGTCACGATTAAATGCAGTACTCTGCAGCCGATCTCACTCCCAGGATCTTACACAGCCACAGCCATAGGTCGGACATTCTCCTGGGAGTCACGTTTCTTGTTTCCGACGCAAAACCGATAGTTAATTGTAACACTCGCACCCTCGTAATGACAATAAAAGCACACAAATTGCGTCACGATTCAATGCCGTAGTCTGCAGACGATTTCACTCCCTGGGTCCAACACATCCACGGTCACAGGCTGGACATACTCCTGGGAGTCAAGTGTCTTGTGTCTGACGCAAAACCGATAGTTAATTGTAAACCTCGCACCCTCGTAATGACAATGAAACACACAAATTGCGTCACGGTTCATTGCAGTAGTTTGCAGCCGATTTCACTCCCAGGGTCTTCTACGGCCACGGTCACAACATAGACATTCTCCTCGGAGTCACGTTTATTGTTTCCGACGCAAAACCGATATTTAATTCTAACCTTGGCACCTTCGTAATGACAATGAAACATACACATTGCGTCATGATTCATTGCAGTAGTCTGCAGCCGATTTCACTCCCAGGGTCTTATACAGACACGGTCACAGCATAGACATTCTTCTGGTAGTCCCGTTTCTCGTTTCCGACGCAAAATCGATAATTAATTGTAACCCTCGCACCCTCGTAAAGACAATGAAACACACAAAATGCGTCACGATTCAATGCAGTAGTTTGCAGACGATTTCACTCCCAGGGTCTAAAACGTCCACGGTCACAGGATGGACATTCTCCTGGGAGTCACGTTTCTTGTTTCAGACGCCAAACCGATAGTTAACTGTAACACTCACACCCTCGTAATGACTATGAAACACACAAATTACGTCACGATTCAATGCAGTAGTCTGCACCCGATTTCACTCCCAGGATCTAACACATCCACGGTCTCAGGATAAACATTCTCCTGGGAGTCAAGTATCTTGTGTCCGACGCAACACCGATGGTTAATTGTAATCCTCGCACCTTCGCAATGACAAAGAAACACACAAATTGCGTCTCGATTCATTGCAGTAGGCTGCAGCCGATTTCCCTCCCAGGGTCTTACACAGCCACGGGCACAGGATGGACATTCTCCTGGGAGTCACGTTTCTTGTTTCCGACGCAAATCCGATAGTTAATTGTAACCCTCGCACACTCGTAATGAGAATGAAACACACAAATATCGTCACGATTGAATGCAGTAGTCTGCAGCCGATCTCACTCCCAGGATCTTACACAGCCACATCCATAGGATGGACGTTCTCCTGGGAGTCACGTTTCTTGTTTCCGACGCAAAACCAATAGTTAATTGTAACACTCGCACCCTTGTAATGACAATGAAACACACAAATTGCGTCACGATTCAATGCCGTAGTCTGCAGACGATTTCACTCCCAGGGTCTTACACAGCCACGGTCACAGCATAGACATTCTCCCGGGAGTAACGTTTCTTGTTTCCGACGCAAAACTGACAGTTAATTGTAACCCTCGCACACTCGTAATGACAATGAAACACACAAATTGCGTCACGATTCAATGCAGTAATCTGCAACCGATCACATTCCTATGATCTTACACAGCCCCATCCATAGGATGGGCATTCTCCTGGGAGTCACGTTTCTTGCTTCCGACGCAGAACCGATAGTTAATTGTAATCCTCGCACCCTCGTAATGACAATGAAACACACAAATTGCGTCACGATTCAATGCAGTAGTCTGCAGACGATTTCACTCCCAGGGTCTAACACATCAACGATCACAGGATGGACATTCTCCTGGGAGTCACGTAACTTGTTTCCGACGCAAAACCGATAGTTAATTGTAATCTTCGCACCTTCGTAATGACAATGAAACACACAAAAATCATCACGATTCAATGCAGTAGTCTGCAGTCGATCTCACTCCCAGGATCTTACACAGCCACAGCCATAGGATGGACATTCTCCTGGGAGTCACGTTTCTTGTTTCCGACGCAAAACCGATAGTTAATTGTAACACTCGCACCGTTGTAATGACAATGAAACACACAAATTGCGTCACGATACAATGCCGTAGTCTGCAGACGATTTCACTCCCGGGGTCTAACACATCCACGGTCACAGGCTGGACATTCTCCTGGGAGTCAAGTACCTTGTGTCTGACGCAAAACCGATAGTTAATTGTAACCGTCGCACAATCGTAATAACAATGAAACACACAAATTGCGTCACGATTCATTGCAGTAGTCTGCAGACGATTTCACTCCCAAGGTCTAACACATCAACGATCACAGCATAGACATTCTCCCGGGAGTAACGTTTCTTGTTTCCGACGCAAAACTGACAGTTAATTGTAACCCTCGCACACTCGTAATGACAATGAAACACACAAATTGCGTCACGATTCAATGCAGTAGTCTGCAGACGATTTCACTCCTAGGGTCTTACACAGCCACGGTCACAGCATAGACATTCTCCCGGGAGTAACGTTTCTTGTTTCCGACGCAAAACTGACAGATAATTGTAACCCTCGCACACTCGTAATGACAATGAAACATACAAATATCGTCATGATTCAATGCAGTAGTCTGCAGCCGATCTCACTCCCAGGATCTTACACAGCCACAGCCATAGGATGGACATTCTCCTGGGAGTCACGTTTCTTGTTTCCGACGCAAAAACCGGTAGTTAATTGTAACACTCGCACCCTTGTAATGACAATGAAACACACAAATTGCGTCACGATTCAATGTCGTAGTCTGCAGACGATTTCACTCCCGGGGTCTAACACATCCACGGTCACAGGCTGGACATTCTCCTGGGAGTCACGTTTCTTGTTTCCGACGCAAAATCGATAGTATATTGTAACCCTTGCACTCTCGTAATGACAATGAAACACACAAATTGCGTCACGATTCAATGCAGTAGTTTGCATACGATTTCACTCCCAGGGTCTAACACGTCCACGGTCAGAGGATGGACATTCTCCTGGAAGTCACGTATCTTGTGTCCGACGCAAAACCGATAGTTAATTGTAACATTCGTACCATTGTAATGACAATGAAGCACACAAATTGCGTCACGATTCAATGCAGTAGTCTGCAGCCGATTTCACTCCCAGGGTCTAACACATCCACGGTCACAGGATAGACATTCTCCTGGGAGTCACGTTTCTTGTTTCCGACGCAAAAACCGGTAGTTAATTGTAACACTCGCACCCTTGTAATGACAATGAAACACACAAATTGCGTCACGATTCAATGTCGTAGTCTGCAGACGATTTCACTCCCGGGGTCTAACACATCCACGGTCACAGGCTGGACATTCTCCTGGGAGTCACGTTTCTTGTTTCCGACGCAAAATCGATAGTATATTGTAACCCTTGCACTCTCGTAATGACAATGAAACACACAAATTGCGTCACGATTCAATGCAGTAGTTTGCATTCGATTTCACTCCCAGGGTCTAACACGTCCACGGTCAGAGGATGGACATTCTCCTGGAAGTCACGTATCTTGTGTCCGACGCAAAACCGATAGTTAATTGTAACATTCGTACCATTGTAATGACAATGAAGCACACAAATTGCGTCACGATTCAATGCAGTAGTCTGCAGCCGATTTCACTCCCAGGGTCTAACACATCCACGGTCACAGGATAGACATTCTCCTGGGAGTCACGTATTTTGTGTCCGACGCAAAACCGATAGTTAATTGTAAACCTCGCACCACGGTAATGAGAATGAAACACACAAATATCGTCACGATTGAATGCAGTAGTCTGCTGCCGATCTCACTCCCAGGATCTTACACAGCCATATCCATAGGATGGACGTTCTCCTGGGAGTCACGTTTCTTGTTTCCGACGCAAAACCAATAGTTAATTATAACACTCGCACCCTTGTAATGACAATGAAACACACAAATTGCGTCACGATTCAATGCCGTAGTCTGCAGACGATTTCACTCCCAGGGTCTAACACATCCACGGTCACAGGCTGGACATTCTCCTGGGAGTCAAGTACCTTGTGCCTGACGCAAAACCGATAGTTAATTGTAACCGTCGCACCCTTGTAATGACAATGAAACACACAAATTGCGTCACGATTAATTGCAGTAGTCTGCAGACGATTTCGCTCCCAGGGTCTTCCACAGCCAAGGTCACAGCATAGACATTCTCTCGGGAGTAACGTTTCTTGTTTCCGACGCAAAACTGACAGTTAATTGTAACCCTCGCACACTCGTAATGACAATGAAACATACAAATATCGTCACGATTCAATGCAGTAGTCTGCAGCCGATCTCATTCACAGGATCTTACACAGCCACAGCAATAGGATGGACATTCTCCTGGGAGTCACGTTTCTTGTTTCCGACGCAAAACCGATAGCTAATTGCAACACTCGCACCCTCGTAATGACAACGAAACACACAAATTGCGTCACGATTCAATGCCGTAGTCTACAGACGATTAAACTCCCGGGGTCTAACACATCCACGGTCACAGGTTGGACATTCTCCTGGGAGTCAAGTATCTTGTGTCTGACGCAAAACCGATAGTTAATTGTAACCCTCGCACCCTCGTAATGACAGTGAAACACACAAATTGCGTCACGATTCAATGCAGTAGTCTGCAGACGATCACACTCCCAGGATCTTACACAGCCACGGCCACAGGATGGACATTCTCCTGGCAGTCACGTTTCTTGTTTCCGACGCAAAACCGATAGTTAATTGTAACCCTCGCACACTCGTAATGACAATGAAACACACAAATATCATCACGATTCAATGCAGTAGTCTGCAGCCGATGTCACTCCCAGGATCTTACACAGCCACAGCCATAGGATGGACATTCTCCTGGGAGTCACATTTCTTGTTTCCGACGCAAAACCGATAGTTAATTGTAACACTCGCACCCTTGTAATGACAATGAAACACACAAATTGCGTCACGATTCAATGCCGTAGCCTGCAGACGATTAAACTCCCGGGGTCTAACACATCCACGGCCACAGGATGGACTTTCTCCTGGGAGTCACGTTTCTTGTTTCCGACGCAGAACCGATAGTTAATTGTAATCCTCGCACCCTTGTAATGACAATGAAACACACAAATTGCGTCACAATTCAATGCAGTAGTCTGCAGACGATTTCACTCCTAGGGTCTAACACATCAACGATCACAGGATGGACATTGTCCTATGAGTCACGTATCTTATTTCCGACGCAAAACCGATAGTTAATTGTAATCTTCAGACCTTCGTAATGACAATGAAACACACAAATATCGTCACGATTCAATGCAGTAGTCTGCAGCCGATCTCACTCCCAGGGTCTTACACAGCCACATCCATAGGATGGACGTTCTCCTGGAAGTCACGTTTCTTGTTTCCGACGCAAAACCGATAGTTAATTGTAACAGTCGCACCCTTGTAATGACAATGAAACACACAAATTGCGTCACGATTCAATGCCGTACTCTGCAAACGATTTCGCTTCCGGGGTCGAACACATCCACGGTCACAGGCTGAACATTCTCCTGGTAGGCAAGTATCTTGTGTCTGACGCAAAAACCGATAGTTAATTGTAACCCTCTCACCCTCGTAATGACAATGAAACACAAAAATTGCGTCACGGTTCATTGCAGTAGTCTGCAGACGATTTCACTCCCAGGGTCTTACACGGCCACGGTCACAGCATAGACATTCTTTCCGGGAGTAACGTTTCTTGCTTCCGACGCAAAACTGACAGTTAATTGTAACCCTCGCACACTCGTAATGACAACGAAACACACAAATTGCGTCACGATTCAATGAAGTAGTCTGCAGCCGATTTCACTCCCAGGGTCTAACACATCCACGGTCACAAAATGGACTTTCTCCTGGAAGTCACGTATCTTGTGTCCGACGCAAAACCGATAGTTAATTGTAACCCTCGCTCCTTCGTAATGACAATGAAACACACAAATCGTGTAACGATTCAATGCAGTAGTCTGCAGCCGATTTTACTCCCAGGGTCTAACACATCAACGGTCACAGGATAGACATTCTCATGAAAGTCACGTATCTTGTGTCTGACGCAAAACTGATAATTAATTGTATCCCTCGCACCCTCCTAATGATAATGAAACACCCAAATTGCGTTACGACTCAATGCAGTAGTCTGCAGCCGATTTCACTCCCAGGGTCTAACACATCCACGGTCACAGGATAGACATTCTCCTGGGAGTCACGTATTTTGTGTCCGACGCAAAACCAATAGTTAATTGTAAACCTCACACCATCGTAATGAGAATGAAACACACAAATATCGTCACGATTGAATGCAGTAGTCTGCAGCCGATTTCACTCCCAGGGTCTTACACAGCCACGGCCACAGCATAGACATTCTACTGGGAGTCACGTTTCTTGTTTCCGACGTAAAACCGATAGTTAATTGTAATCCTCGCACCCTCGTAGTGACAATGAAACACACAAAAACCGTCACGATTCATGCAGTAGTCTGCAGCCGATTACACTCCCAGGATCTTACGCAACCACAGCCATAGGGTGGACATTCTCCTGGGAGTCACGTTTCTTGTTTCCGACGAAAAACCGATAGTTAATTGCAACTCTCGCACCCTCGTAATGACTATGAAACACACAAATTGTGTCACGATTCAATGCAGTAGCCTGCAGCCGATTTCACTCCCAGGGTCTTACACGGCCACAGTCACACGATTGACATTCTCCTGGGAGTCACGTTTCTTGTTTTCGACTCAAAACCGATAATTAATTGTAACCCTCGCACCCTCGTAATGACAATGAATCACACAAATATCGTAACGATTCAATGCACTTGTCTGCAGTCGAACACACTCCCAGGATCTTACACAGCCACAGCCATACGATGGACATTCTCCTGGGAGCCACTTTTCTTGTTTCCGACGCAAAACCGATAGTTAATTGTAACCCTCACACCTTGTAATGACAATGAAACACACAAATTGTGACTCGATTCAAAGCACTAGTCTGCAGCTTATTTCACTCCCAGGTTCTAACACATCCACGGTCACAGGATAGACATTCTCCTGGTAGTCACGTATCTTGTGTCCGACGCAAAGACGATAGTTAATTGTAACCCTCGCACCCTCGTAATGACAATGAAACACACAAATATCGTCACGATTCTATGCAGTAGTCTGCAGACGATCACACTCCCAGGATCTTACACAGCCACAGCCATAGGATGGACATTCTCCTGGGAGTGACGTATGTTGTGTCCGACTCAAAACCGATAGTTAATTGTAACCTTCGTAATGACAATGAAACACACTTATTGCGTCACGATTCATTGCAGTAGTCAGCAGCCGATTTCACTCCCAGGGTGTTACACGGCCACGGTCACAGCATAGACATTCTCCTGGCATTCACGTTTCTTGTTTCCGACGCAAACAGATAGTTAATTGTAACCATCGCACCTTCGTAATCACAATGAAACACACAAATTGCGTCACGATTCAATGCAGTAGTCGGCAGCCAGTCACACTCCCAGGATCTAACACAGCCACAGCCATAGGATGGACTTTCTCCTGGGAGTCACGTTTCTTGTTTCCGACGCAAAACCGATATTCAATTGCAACCCTCGCACCCTCGTAGTGACAATGAAACACAAAAATTGCGTCACGATTTAATGCAGTAGTCTGCAGCTGATTTCACTCCCAGGGTAATACACAGCCACGGTCACACGTTGACATTCTCCTGAGAGTCACATTTCTTGTTTCCGACGCAAAACCGATAGTTAACTGTAACCATCGCATCCTCCTAATGATAATGAAACACCCAAATTGCGTTACGACACAATGCAGTAGTCTGCAAAAGATTTCACTCCCAGGGTGTAACATATAAACAGTCACAGGATGGACATTCTCCTGGCAGTCACGTATCTTGCGTCCGACTTAAAACCGATAGTTAATTGTATCCCTCGCACCTTCGTAATGAGAATGGAACACACAAATTGCGTCACGATTCTTTGCAGTGGTCTGCAGACGATTTCACTCCCAGGCTCTTACACAGCCACGGTCACAGGATGGACATTGTCCTGGGAGTCACGTTTCTTGTTTCCGACGCAAAACCGATAGTTAATTGTAACCCTCGCACCCTCGTAACGACAATGAAACACACAAATTGCGTCACGAATCAATGCAGTAGTCTGCAGCCGATTTCACTCCCAGGGTCTTACACAGCCACGGCCACAGCATAGATATTCTCCTGGGAGTCACGTTTCTTCTTTCCGACGCAAAACCGATAGTTAATTGTAATCCTCGCACCCTTGTAGTGACAATGAAACACACAAAAACCATCACGATTCATGCAGTAGTCTGCAGACGATTTCACTCCCAGGGTCTAACACATCCACAGTCACAGGATGGAAATTCTCCTGCTAGTCACGTATATTGTGTCCGACACAAAACCGAAAGTTAATTGTAACCCTCGCAGCCTCGTAATGACAATGAAACACACAAATTGCGTCACGATTCATTGCAGTAGTCGTCAGCAGATTTAACTCCCAGTTTCTTACACAGCCACAGTCACAGCATAGACATTCTCCTGGGAGTCACGTTTCTTGTTTTAATGCAAAACTGATAGTTAATTGTAACACTCGCACCGTCGTAATGACAATGATACACACAAATTGCGTCACGATTCATTGCAGTAGTCTGCAGCCAGTTTATCTCCCAGGGTCTAACACATACACGGTCACAGGATGGACATTCTGCTGGGAGTCACGTATCTTGTGCCGACGCAAAACCGATAGTTAATTGTAACCCTCGCACCTTCGTAATGAGAATGAAACACACAAATTGCGTCACGTTTCATTGCAGTAGTCTGCTGCCGATTTCACTCACAGGGTCTTATACAGCCACGGTCACAGCATAGACATTCTCCTGGGAGTCACGTTTCTTGTTTCCGACGCCAAACCGATAGTTAATTGTAACCCTCGCACCGTCGTAATGACAATGAAACACACAAATTGCGTCACGATTCAATGCAGTAGTCTGCAGACGATTTCCCTCCCAGGGTGTAACATATAAACAGTCACAGGATGGACATTCTCCTGGCAGTCACGTATCTTGCGTCCGATTCAAAACCGATAGTTAATTGTACCCCTGGCACCTTCGTAATGGCAATGGAACACACAAATTGCGTCACGATTCTTTGCAGTGGTCTGCAGACGATTTTACTCCCAGGGTCTTACACAGCCACGGTCACAGCATAGACATTCTCCTGGAAGTCACGTATCTTGTGTCCAACGCAAAACCGATAGTTAATTGTAATCCTCGCACCCTCATAATGACAATGAAACACACAAATTGCTTCACGATTCAATGCTGTAGTCTGCAGCCGATTTCACTCCCAGGGTGTAACACATCCATGGTCACAGAATGGACGCTCTCCTGCGAGTCACGCATTTTGTGTCCCACGTAAAACCGATAGTTAATTGTAACCCTCGCACCGTCGTAATGACAATGATACACACAAATTGCGTCACGATTCATTGCAGTAGTCTGCAGCCAGTTTAACTCCCAGGGTCTAACACATACACGGTCACAGGATGGACATTCTGCTGGCAGTCACGTATCTTGCGTCCGATGCAAAACCGATAGTTAATTGTATCCCTCGCACCTTCGTAATGAGAATGGAACACACAAATTGCGTCACGATTCTTTGCAGTGGTCTGCAGACGATTTCACTCCCAGGGTCTTACACAGCCACGGCCACAGCATAGATATTCTCCTGGGAGTCACGTTTCTTGTTACCGACGCAAAACCGATAGTTAATTGTAATCCTCGCACCCTCGTAGTGACAATGAAACACACAAAAACCGTCACGATTCATGCAGTAGTCTGCAGACGATTTCACTCCCAGGGTCTAACACATCCACAGTCACAGGATGGAAATTCTCCTCCTAGTCACGTATATTGTGTCCGACACAAAACCGAAAGTTAATTGTAACCCTCGCACCCTCCTAATGATAATGAAACACCCAAATTGCGCTACGACTCAATGCAGTAGTCTGCAGCCGATTTCACTCCCAGGGTCTAACACATCCACGGTCACAAAATGGACTTTCTCCTGGAAGTCACGTATCTTGTGTCCGACGCAAAACCGATAGTTAATTGTAACCCTCGCTCCTTCGTAATGACAATGAAACACACAAATCGTGTAACGATTCAATGCAGTAGTTTGCAGCCGATTTTACTCCCAGGGTCTAACACATCAACGGTCACAGGATAGACATTCTCATGAAAGTCACGTATCTTGTGTCCGACGCAAAACTGATAATTAATTGTAACCCTCGCACCCTCCTAATGATAATGAAACACCCAAATTGCGTTACGACTCAATGCAGTAGTCTGCAGCCGATTTCACTCCCAGGGTCTAACACATCCACGGTCACAGGATAGACATTCTCCTGGGAGTCACGTATTTTGTGTCCGACGCAAAACCAATAGTTAATTGTAAACCTCACACCATCGTAATGAGAATGAAACACACAAATATCGTCACGATTGAATGCAGTAGCCTGCAGCCGATCTCACTCCAGGATCTTACACAGCCATATCCATAGGATGGACGTTCTCCTGGGAGTCACGTTTCTTGTTTCCGACGTTAACCAATAGTTAATTGTAACCCTCGCACCCTCGTAATGACAATGAGACACACGAATTGCGTCACTGTTCAATGCAGTAGTCTGCAGCCGGTTTCACTCCCAGGGCCTTACACAGAGACGGACACAGGATGGACATTGTCCTGGGAGTCACACATTTTGTTTCCGACGCAAAACCGATACTTAATTGTAACCCTCGCACCCTCGTAACGACAATGAAACACACAAATTGCGTCACGATTCAATGCAGTAGTCTGCAGCCGATTTCACTCCCAGGGTCTTACACAGCCACGGCCACAGCATAGACATTCTACTGGGAGTCACGTTTCTTGTTTCCGACGTAAAACCGATAGTTAATTGTAATCCTCGCACCCTCGTAGTGACAATGAAACACACAAAAACCGTCACGATTCATGCAGTAGTCTGCAGCCGATTACACTCCCAGGATCTTACGCAACCACAGCCATAGGGTGGACATTCTCCTGGGAGTCACGTTTCTTGTTTCCGACGAAAAACCGATAGTTAATTGCAACTCTCGCACCCTCGTAATGACTATGAAACACACAAATTGTGTCACGATTCAATGCAGTAGTCTGCAGCCGATTTCACTCCCAGGGTCTTACACAGCCACAGTCACACGATTGACATTCTCCTGGGAGTCACGTTTCTTGTTTTCGACTCAAAACCGATAATTAATTGTAACCCTCGCACCCTCGTAATGACAATGAATCACACAAATATCGTAACGATTCAATGCACTTGTCTGCAGTCGAACACACTCCCAGGATCTTACACAGCCACAGCCATACGATGGACATTCTCCTGGGAGCCACTTTTCTTGTTTCCGACGCAAAACCGATAGTTAATTGTAACCCTCACACCCTCGTAATGACAATGAAACACACAAATTGTGTCTCGATTCAAAGCACTAGTCTGCAGCTTATTTCACTCCCAGGGTCTAACACATCCACGGTCACAGGATAGACATTCTCCTGGTAGTCACGTATCTTGTGTCCGACGCAAAGACGATAGATAATTGTAACCCTCGCACCCTCGTAATGACAATGAAACACACAAATATCGTCACGATTCTATGCAGTAGTCTGCAGACGATCACACTCCCAGGATCTTACACAGCCACAGCCATAGGATGGACATTCTCCTGGGAGTGACGTATGTTGTGTCCGACTCAAAACCGATAGTTAATTGTAACCTTCGTAATGACAATGAAACACACATATTGCGTCACGATTCATTGCAGTAGTCAGCAGCCGATTTCACTCCCAGGGTGTTACACGGCCACGGTCACAGCATAGTCATTCTCCTGGCATTCACGTTTCTTGTTTCCGACGCAAACAGATAGTTAATTGTAACCATCGCACCTTCGTAATCACAATGAAACACACAAATTGCGTCACGATTCAATGCAGTAGTCTGCAGCCAGTCACACTCCCACGATCTTACACAGCCACAGCCATAGGATGGACTTTCTCCTGGGAGTCACGTTTCTTGTTTCCGACGCAAAACCGATATTCAATTGCAACCCTCGCACCCTCGTAGTGACAATGAAACACAAAAATTGCGTCACGATTTAATGCAGTAGTCTGCAGCTGATTTCACTCCCAGGGTAATACACAGCCACGGTCACACGTTGACATTCTCCTGAGAGTCACATTTCTTGTTTCCGACGCAAAACCGATAGTTAACTGTAACCATCGCACCCTCCTAATGATAATGAAACACCCAAATTGCGTTACGACACAATGCAGTAGTCTGCAAAAGATTTCACTCCCAGGGTGTAACATATAAACAGTCACAGGATGGACATTCTCCTGGCAGTCACGTATCTTGCGTCCGACTTAAAACCGATAGTTAATTGTATCCCTCGCACCTTCGTAATGAGAATGGAACACACAAATTGCGTCACGATTCTTTGCAGTGGTCTGCAGACGATTTCACTCCCAGGCTCTTACACAGCCACGGTCACAGGATGGACATTGTCCTGGGAGTCACGTTTCTTGTTTCCGACGCAAAACCGATAGTTAATTGTAACCCTCGCACCCTCGTAACGACAATGAAACACACAAATTGCGTCACGAATCAATGCAGTAGTCTGCAGCCGATTTCACTCCCAGGGTCTTACACAGCCACGGCCACAGCATAGATATTCTCCTGGGAGTCACGTTTCTTCTTTCCGACGCAAAACCGATAGTTAATTGTAATCCTCGCACCCTCGTAGTGACAATGAAACACACAAAAACCATCACGATTCATGCAGTAGTCTGCAGACGATTTCACTCCCAGGGTCTAACACATCCACAGTCACAGGATGGAAATTCTCCTGCTAGTCACGTATATTGTGTCCGACACAAAACCGAAAGTTAATTGTAACCCTCGCAGCCTCGTAATGACAATGAAACACACAAATTGCGTCACGATTCATTGCAGTAGTCGTCAGCAGATTTAACTCCCAGTTTCTTACACAGCCACAGTCACAGCATAGACATTCTCCTGGGAGTCACGTTTCTTGTTTTAATGCAAAACTGATAGTTAATTGTAACACTCGCACCGTCGTAATGACAATGATACACACTAATTGCGTCACGATTCATTGCAGTAGTCTGCAGCCAGTTTATCTCCCAGGGTCTAACACATACACGGTCACAGGATGGACATTCTGCTGGGAGTCACGTATCTTGTGACCGACGCAAAACCGATAGTTAATTGTAACCCTCGCACCTTCGTAATGAGAATGAAACACACAAATTGCGTCACGTTTCATTGCAGTAGTCTGCTGCCGATTTCACTCACAGGGTCTTATACAGCCACGGTCACAGCATAGACATTCTCCTGGGAGTCACGTTTCTTGTTTCCGACGCCAAACCGATAGTTAATTGTAACCCTCGCACCGTCGTAATGACAATGAAACACACAAATTGCGTCACGATTCAATGCAGTAGTCTGCAGACGATTTCCCTCCCAGGGTGTAACATATAAACAGTCACAGGATGGACATTCTCCTGGCAGTCACGTATCTTGCGTCCGATTCAAAACCGATAGTTAATTGTACCCCTGGCACCTTCGTAATGGCAATGGAACACACAAATTGCGTCACGATTCTTTGCAGTGGTCTGCAGACGATTTTACTCCCAGGGTCTTACACAGCCACGGTCACAGCATAGACATTCTCCTGGAAGTCACGTATCTTGTGTCCAACGCAAAACCGATAGTTAATTGTAATCCTCGCACCCTCATAATGACAATGAAACACACAAATTGCTTCACGATTCAATGCTGTAGTCTGCAGCCGATTTCACTCCCAGGGTGTAACACATCCATGGTCACAGAATGGACGCTCTCCTGCGAGTCACGCATTTTGTGTCCCACGTAAAACCGATAGTTAATTGTAACCCTCGCACCGTCGTAATGACAATGATACACACAAATTGCGTCACGATTCATTGCAGTAGTCTGCAGCCAGTTTAACTCCCAGGGTCTAACACATACACGGTCACAGGATGGACATTCTGCTGGCAGTCACGTATCTTGCGTCCGATGCAAAACCGATAGTTAATTGTATCCCTCGCACCTTCGTAATGAGAATGGAACACACAAATTGCGTCACGATTCTTTGCAGTGGTCTGCAGACGATTTCACTCCCAGGGTCTTACACAGCCACGGCCACAGCATAGATATTCTCCTGGGGGTCACGTTTCTTGTTACCGACGCAAAACCGATAGTTAATTGTAATCCTCGCACCCTCATAGTGACAATGAAACACACAAAAACCGTCACGATTTATGCAGTAGTCTGCAGACGATTTCACTCCCAGGGTCTAACACATCCACAGTCACAGGATGGAAATTCTCCTCCTAGTCACGTATATTGTGTCCGACACAAAACCGAAAGTTAATTGTAACCCTCGCACCTTCGTAATGACAATGAAACACACAAATTGCGTCAGGATTCATTGCAGTAGTCGTCAGCAGATTTAACTCCCAGTTTCTTACACAGCCACAGTCACAGCATAGACATGCTCCTGGGAGTCACGTTTCTTGTTTTCGACGCAAAACTGATAGTTAATTGTAACCCTCGCACCGTCGTAATGACAATGATACACACAAATTGCGTCACGATTCATTGCAGTAGTCTGCAGCCAGTTTAACTCCCAGGGTCTAACTCATACACGGTCACAGGATCTACATTCTGCTGGGAGTCACGTATCTTGTGACCGACGCAAAACCGATAGTTAATTGTAACCCTCGCACCCTCGTAATGACAATGAAACACGTAAATTGCGTCACGATTCTATGCAGTAGTCTGCAGCCGATTTCACTCCCAGGGTCTTATACAGCTACGGTCACAGCATAGACATTTTCCTGTGAGTCACGTTCCTTGTTTCCGACGCAAATCCGATAGTTAATTGTAACCCTCGCACCCTCGTAATGACAATGAAACACACAAATTGCGTCACGATTCAATGAAGTAGTCTGCAGACGATTTCATTCCCAGGGTCACACACGTCCACGGTCACAGGATGGACATTCTCTGGGGAGCCACGTATCTTGCGTCCGACGCAAAACCCAAAGTTAATTGTAACCCTCGCACCTTCGTAATGACAATGAAACACACAAATTGCGTCACGATTCATTGCAGTAGTCTGCAGCCGATTTCACTCCCAGGGTCTTACACAGCCACGGTCACAGCATAGACATTCTCCTGGGAGTCACGTTTCTTGTTTCCAATGCAAAACCGATATTTAAATGAAACCCTCGCACCGTCGTAATGACAATGAAACACACAAATTGCGTCACAATTCAATGCAGTAGTCTGCAGACGATTTCACTCCCAGGGTCTAACACATCTACGTTCACAGTTTGGACACTCTCCTGGGAGTCACGTATCTTGTGTCCGACGCAAAACCGATAGTTAATTGTACCCCTCGCACCTTCATAATGACAATGAAACACACAAATTGCGACATGATTCACTGCAGTAATCTGCTGCCGATCACACACCCAGGATCTTACACAGCCACAGCCATAGAATGGACATTCTCCTGGGAGTCACGTTTCTTGTTTCCGTCGCAAAACCGATAATTAATTGTAACCCTCGCGCCGTCGCAATGACAATGTAACACACAAATTGCGTCACGACTCAATGCAGTAGTCTGCAGACGATTTCACTCCCAGGGTCTAACACATCCACGGTCACAGGATGTACATTCTCCTGGGAGTCACGTATCTTTTGTCCAACGCAAAACCGATAGTTAATTGTAACCCTCGCACCCTCATAATGACAATGAAACACACAAATATCGTCACGATTCATTGCAGTAGTCTGCAGCCGGTTTCACTCCCAGGGTCTTACACAGCCGCGGTCACAGCATAGACATTCTCCTGGGAGTCACGTTTCTTGTTTCCGATGCAAAACCGATAGTTAATTGTACCCCTCGCACCTTCGTAATGGCAATGGAACACACAAATTGCGTCACGATTCTTTGCTGTGGTCTGCAGACGATTTTACTCCCAGGGTCTTACACAGCCACGGTCACAGCATAGACATTCTCCTGGAAGTCACGTATCTTGTGTCCAACGCAAAACCGATAGTTAATTGTAACCCTCGCTCCCTCGTAATGACAATGAAACACACAAATATCGTCACGATTCAAAGCAGTAGTCTGCAGACGATTTCATTCCCAGGGTCTAACACATCCACGGTCACAGGATGGACATTCTCCTGGGAGCCACGTATGTTGTGTCCGATGCAAAACCCAAAGTTAATTGTAACCCTCGCACCTTTGTAATGACAATGAAACACACAAATTGCGTCACGATTCATTGCAGTAGTCTGCTTCCGATTTCACTCCCAGGGTCTTACACAACCACGGTCACAGCGTAGACAATCTATTGGGATACACGCTTCTTGTTTCCGACGCAAAACCCATAGTTAATTGTAACCCTCGCAGCCTCGTAATGACAATGAAAGACATAAATTGCGTCACGATTCAATGCAGTAGTCTGCAGACGATTTCACTCCCATGTTCTAACACATCCACGTTCACAGGATGGACATTCTCCTGGGAGCGACGTATCTTGTGTACGACGCAAAACCGATAGTTTATTGTAACCCTCCCACCTTCGTAATAACAATGAAACACACAAATTGCGTCACGATTCCATGCAGTAGTCTGCTGCCAATCACACTCCCAGGATCTTACACAGAAACAGCCATAGTATGGACATTCTGCTGAGAGTCACGTATCTTGTGTCTGACGCAAAACCGATAGTTAATTGTACCCCTCACACCTACATAATGACAATGAAACACACAAATTGCGTCACGATTCTTTGCAGTGGTCTGCAGACGATTTCACTCCCAGGGTCGTACACAGCCACGGTCACAGCATAGACATTATCCTGGAACTAACGTATCTTGTGTCCGACGCAAAACCGATAGTTAATTGTAACCCTTGCACCCTCGTAATGACGATGAAACACACAAATATCGTCAGGATTCAATGCCGTAGTCTGCTGCCGATCACACTCCCAGGACCTTGCACAGCCACAGCCATAGAATGGACATTCTCCTGGGAGACACTTTTCTTGTTTCCGACGCAAAACCAATAGTTAATTGTAACCCTCGCACCATCGTAATGACAATGAAACACATAAATTGAGTCACGATTCAATGCAGTAGTCTGCAGAAGATTTCACTCCCATGTTCTTACACATCCACGTTCACAGGATGGACATCCTCCTGGGAGCCACGTATCTTGTGTCCGACGCAAAACCGATAGTTAATTGTAACCCTCGCATCTTCGTAATGACAATGAAACACACAAATTGCGTCACGATTCATTGCAGTAGTCTGCAGACGATTTCACTCCCAGGGTGTAACAAATCCACGTTCACAGGATGGACATTCTCCTGAGAGCCACGTATCTTGTGTCCGACGCGAAACCGATAGTCAATTGTAACCCTCGCACCCTCGTAATGACAATGAAACACACAAATTGCCTCACGATTCCATGCAGTAGTCTGCTGCCGATAACACTCCCAGGATCTTACACAGAACAGCAATAGAATGGACATTCTCCTGGGAGTCACGTTTCTTGTTTCCGACGCAAAACCGATAGTTAATTGTAACCCTCGCACCCTCGTAATGACAATGAAACACATAAATTGCGTCACGATTCAATGCAGTAGTCTGTAGACGATTTCACTCCCAGGGTCTAACACATCCACGGTCACAGGATGGACATTCTTCTGGGAGCCACGTATCTTGTGTCCGACGCAAAACTGATAGTTAATTGTACCCTCGCACCTTCATAATGACAATGAAACACACATATTGCGTCACGATTCAATGCAGCAGACTGCTGCCGATCACACTCCCAGAATCTTACACAGAAACAGCCATAGAATGGACATTCTCCTGGGAGTCACGTTTCTTGTTTTCGACGCAAAACCGATATTTAATTGTAAACCTCGCACCGTCGTAATGACAATGAAACACACAAATTGAATCACGATTCAATACAGTAGTCTGCAGCCGATTTCACTCCCAGGGTCTTACACAGCCTGTCACACGATGGACATTCTCCTCGGAGTCACGTTTTTCGTTTCCGACGCAAAATCGATAGATAATTGTAACACTCACACCCTCGTTATGACTATAAAAACACACAAATTACGTCACGATCCACTGCAGTAGTCTAAAGCCGATATCACTCCCAGTGTCTTACACAGCCACGGCCACAGCATAGACATTCTCCTGTGAGTCACGTTTCTTGTTTCCGACGCAAAACCGATAGTTAATTGTAACAGTCGCACCCTCGTAATGACAATGAAACACATAAATTGCGTCACGATTCAATGCAGTAGTCTGTAGACGACTTCACTCCCAGGGTCTAACACATCCACGGTCACAGGATGGCCATTCTCCTGGGAGCCACGTATCTTGTGTCCGACGCAAAACTGATAGTTAATTGTACCTCGCACCTTCATAGTGACAATGAAACACACATATTGCGTCACGTTTCAATGCAGCAGTCTGCTGCCGATCAAACTCCCAGGATCTTGCACAGCCACAGCCATAGAATGGACATTCTCCTGGGAGAAACGTTTCTTGTTTCCGACGCAAAACCAATATTTAATTGTAACCCTCGCACCCTCGTAATGACAATGAAACACATAAATTGAGTCACGATTCAATGCAGTAGTCTGCAGACGATTTCACTCCCATGTTCTAACACATCCACGTTCACAGGATGGACATTCTCCTGGGAGCCAAGTAACTTGTGTCCGACGGAAAAGCGGTAGTTAATTGCAACCCTCGCACCCTCGTCATCACAATGAAAAACACAAACTGCGTCACGATTCATTGCAGTAGTCTGCAAACGATTTCACTCCCAGGGTGTAACATATAAACAGTCACAGGATGGACATTCACCTGGGCGTCACTTATCTTGCGTCCGACGCAAAACCGATAGTTAATTGTACCCCTCGCACCTTCGTAATGACAATGAAACACACAAATATCGTCACGATTCAATGCAGTAGTATGCTGCCGATCACACTCCCAGTATCTTACACAGCCACAGCCATAGAATGGACATTCTCCTGGGAGTCACGTTTCTTGTTTCCGACGCAAATCCGATAGTTAATTGTAAAGCTCGCACCTTTGTAATGACAATAAAACACACAATCTGCGTCACGATTCATTGCAGTAGTCTGCAACCGAATTCACTCCCAGGGTCTTACACAGCCACGGTCACAG
Organism: Schistocerca gregaria; assembly: GCF_023897955.1. Taxonomy (NCBI): domain Eukaryota; kingdom Metazoa; phylum Arthropoda; class Insecta; order Orthoptera; family Acrididae; genus Schistocerca; species Schistocerca gregaria. Next base: position 172,151,643 of record NC_064931.1, on the reverse strand, counting down.
CATAGACATTCTGGTGGGAGTCACGTTTCCTGTTTCCGACGCAAAACTGATAGTTAATTGTAACCCTCGCACCCTCCTAATGACAATGAGAAACACAAAAATCGTCAGAATTCAATGCAGTAGTCTGCTGCCGATCACACTCCCAGGATCTTACACAGCCACAGCCATAGAATGGACATTCCCCTGGAAGTCACGTTTCTTGTTTCCGACGCAAAACTGATATTTAATTGTATCCCTTGTACCCTCATAATGACAATGAAATACACAAATATCGTCACGATTCAATGCAGTAGTCAGGTGCCGATCACACTCCTAGTATCTTACACAGCAACAGCCATAGAATGGACATTCTCCTGGGAGTCACGTTTCTTGTTTCCGACGCAAAACCGATAGTTAGTTGTAACCCTCGCACCCTCGTAATGACAATGAAACACACAAATTGCGTCACGATTCATTGCAGTAGTCTGCAGCCGATTTCACTCCCAGGGTCTTACACAGCCACGGTCAAATCATAGACATTCTCCTGGGAGTCACGTTTCTTGTTTCCGACGCAAAACCGATATTTAAATGTAACCCTCGCACCGTCGTAATGACAATGAAACACAAAAATTGCGTGACAATTCAATGCAGTAGTCTGCAGACGATTTCACTCCCAGGGTCTAACACATCCACGTTCACAGTTTGGACACTCTCCTGGGAGTCACATATCTTGTGTCCGACGCAAAACCGATAGTTAATTGTACCCCTCGCACCTTCATAATGACAATGAAACACACAAATTGCGTCACGATTCACTGCAGTAATCTGCTGCCGATCACACACCCAGGATCTTACACAGCCACAGCCATAGAATGGACATTCTCCTGGGAGTCACGATTCTTGTTTCCGACGCAAAACCGATATTTAAATGTAACCCTCGCACCGTCGTAATGACAATGTAACACACAAATTGCGTCACGACTCAATGTAGAAGTCTGCATACGATTTCACTCCCAGGGTCTAACACATACACGGTCACAGGATGTACATTCTCCTGGGAGTCACGTATCTTGTGTCCAACACAAAACCGATAGTTAATTGTAACCCTCGCACCCTCGTAACGACAATGAAACACACAAATATCGTCACGATCCAATGCAGTAGTCTGCAGCCGATTTCACTCCCACGGTCTTACACAGCCTGTCACACGATGGACATTCTCCTCGGAGTCACGTTTTTCGTTTCCGACGCAAAACCGATAGATAATTGTAACCCTCTCACCCTCGTAATGACTATGAAATACACATCTACATCTACATCTACATCTACATCCGTACTCCGCAAGCCACCTGACGGTGTGTGGCGGAGGGTACCCTGAGTACCTCTAACGGTTCTCCCTTCTATTCCAGTCTCGTATTGTTCGTGGAAAGAAGGATTGTCGGTATGCTTCTGTGTGGGCTCTAATCTCTCTGATTTTATCCTCATGGTCTCTTCGCGAGATATACGTAGGAGGGAGCAATATACTGCTTGACTCTTCGGTGAAGGTATGTTCTCGAAACTTCAACAAAAGCCCGTACCGAGCTACTGAGCGTCTCTCCTGCAGAGTCTTCCACTGGAGTTTACTATCATCTCCATAACGCTTTCGCAATTACTAAATGAGCCTGTAACGAAGCGCGCTGCTCTCCGTTGGATCTTCTCTATCTCTTCTATCAACCCTACCTGGTGCGGATCCCACACTGCTGAGCAGTATTCAAGCATTGGGCGAACAAGCGTACTGTAACCTACTTCCTTTGTTGTCGGATTGCATTTCCTTAGGATTCTTCCAATGAATCTCAGTCTGGCATCTGCTTTACCGACGATCAACTTTATATGATCATTCCATTTCAAATCACTCCTAATGCGTACTCCCAGATAATTTATGGAATTAACTGCTTCCAGTTGCTGACCTGCTATTTTGTAGCTAAATGATAAGGGACCTATCTTTCTATGTATTCGCATCACATTACACTTCGCTACATTGAGATTCAATTGCCATTCCGTGCACCATGCGTCAATTCGCTGCAGATCCTCCTGCATTTCAGTACAATTTTCCATTGTTGCAACCTCTCGATACACCACAGCATCATCTGCAAAAAGCCTCAGTGAGCTTCGGATGTCATCCACCAGGTCATTTATGTATATTGTGAATAGCAACGGTCCTATGACACTCCCCTGCGGCACACCTGAAATCACTCTTACTTCGGAAGACTTCTCTCCATTGAGAATGACGTGCTGCGTTCTGTTATCTAGGAACTCCTCAATCCAATCACACAATTGATCTGATAGTCCGTATGCTCTTACTTTGTTCATTAAACGACTATGGGGAACTGTGTCAAACGCCTTGCGGAAGTCAAGAAACACGGCATCTACCTGTGAACCCGTGTCTAAGGCCCTCTGAGTCTCGTGGACGAATAGCGCGAGCTGGGTTTCACACGATCGTCTTTTTCGAAACCCATGCTGATTCCTACAGAGTAGATTTCTAGTCTCCAGAAAAGACATTATACTCGAACATAATACGTGTTCCAAAATTCTACAACTGATCGACGTTAGAGATATAGGTCTATAGTTCTGCACATCTGTTCGACGTCCCTTCTTGAGAACGGGGATGACCTGTGCCCTTTTCCAATCCTTTGGAACGCTTCGCTCTTCTAGAGACCTACGGTACACCGCTGCAAGAAGGGGGGCAAGTTCCTTCGCGTACTCTGTGTAAAATCGAACTGGTATCCCATCAGGACCAGCGGCCTTTCCTCTTTTGAGCGATTTTAATTGTTTCTCTATCCCTCTGTCGTCTACTTCGATATCTACCATTTTGTCAACTGTGCGACAATCTAGAGAAGGAAGCACAGTGCAGTCTTCCTCTGTGAAACAGCTTTGGAAGAAGACATTTAGTAATTCGGCCTTTAGTCTGTCATCCTCTGTTTCAGTACCATTTTGGTCACAGAGTGTCTGGACATTTTGTTTTGATCCACCTACCGCTTTGACATAGGACCAAAATTTCTTAGGATTTTCTGCCAAGTCAGTACATAGAACGTTACTTTCGAATTCATTGAAAGCCTCTCGCATAGCCCTCCTCACACTACATTTCGCTTCGCGTAATTTTTGTTTGTCTGCAAGGCTTTGGCTATGTTTATGTTTGCTGTGAAGTTCCCTTTGCTTCCGCAGCAGTTTTCTAACTCGGTTGTTGTACCACGGTGGCTCTTTTCCATCTCTTACGATCTTGCTTGGCACATACTCATCTAACGCATATTGTACCATGGTTTTGAACTTTGTCCACTGATCCTCAACACTATCTGCACTTGAGACAAAACTTTTGTGTTGAGCCGTCAGGTACTCTGTAATCTGCTTTTTGTCACTTTTGCTAAACAGAAAAATCTTCCTACCTTTTTTAATATTTCTATTTACGGCTGAAATCATCGACGCAGTAACTGCTTTATGATCGCTGATTCCCTGTTCTGCATTAACTGATTCAAATAGTTCGGGTCTGTTTGTCACCAGAAGGTCTAATATATTATCGCCACGAGTCGGTTTTCTGTTTAACTGCTCAAGGTAGTTTTTAGATAAAGCACTTAAAAATATTTCACTGGATTCTTTGTCCCTGCCACCCGTTATGAACGTTTGAGTCTCCCAGTCTATATCCGGCAAATTAAAATCTCCACCCAGAACTATAACATGGTGGGGAAATCTACTCGAAATATTTTCCAAATTATTCTTCAGGTGCTGAGCCACAACAGCTGCTGAGCCCGGGGGCCTATAGAGACATCCAATTACCATGTCTGAGCCTGCTTTAACCGTGACCTTCACCCAAATCATTTCACAATTCGAATCTCCGTCAATTTCCTTCGATACTATTGCACTTCTTATCGCTATAAACACGCCTCCCCCTTCACTGTCCAGCCTATCTCTGCGGTATACATTCCAATCAGAGTTTAGGATTTCATTACTGTTTACGTCTGGTTTCAGCCAACTTTCTGTTCCTAGTACTATATGGGCGTTGTGACCGTTTATTAATGAGAGCAGTTCTGGGACCTTTCTATAGACGCTTCTGCAGTTTACTATTAGCACATTAATATTGTTATTCCTTGTTGCATTTTGCCTACTCCTGCCTTGCCGCGTCTCAGGAGGCGTCTTGTCGGGCCTAGGGAGGGAATTCTCTAACCTAAAAAAACCCCATGTGCACTCCACACGTACTCCGCTACCCTCGTAGCCGCTTCCGGCGTGTAGTGCACGCCTGACCTATTCAGGGGGACCCTACATTTCTCCACCCGATAGCGGAGGTCGAGAAATTTGCACCCCAGCTCTCCGCAGAATCGTCTGAGCCTCTGGTTTAAGCCTTCCACTCGGCTCCAAACCAGAGGACCGCGATCGGTTCTCGGAACGATACTACAAATAGTTAGCTCTGATTCCACCCCGCGAGCGAGGCTTTCCACCTTCACCAACTCCGCCAACCGCCTGTACGAACTGAGGATGACCTCTGAACCCAGACGGCAAGAGTCATTGGTGCCGACATGAGCAACAATTTGCAGTCGGGTGCACCCAGTGCTCTCTATCGCCGCCGGTAGGGCCTCCTCCACATCTCGGATGAGACCCCCCGGCAAGCAGACAGAGTGAACACTGGCCTTCTTCCCCGACCTTTCCGCTATTTCCCTAAGGGGCTCCATCACCCGCCTAACGTTGGAGCTCCCAATAACTAATAAACCCCTCCCCCCGTGTGCGTCACGATTCATTGCAGTAGTCTGCAGCCAGTTTAACACCCAGGGTCTAACACATACACGGTCACAGGATGGACATTCTCCTGGTTGTCACGTATCTTGTGACCGACGCAAAACCGATAGTTAATTGTAGCCCTCGCACCTTCGTAATGACAATGAAACACACAAATTGCGTCACGATTCATTGCAGTAGTCTGCGGTCGGTTTCACTCCCAGGGTCATACACAGCCGCGGTCACAGCATAGACATTCTCCTGGGAGTCACGTTTCTTGTTTCCGACGCAAAACCGATAGTTAATTGCAACCCTCGCAACCTCGTCATGACAATGAAACACCAAAATTACGTTAGGGTTCAATGCAGTAGTCTGGAGCCGATTTCACTCCCAGGGTCTAACACAGCCACGGTCACAGCATAGACATTCTCCTGGGAGTCACGTTTCTTGTTTCCGACGAAAAACCGATAGTTAATTGTAACCCTCGCACCTTTGTAATGACAATGAAACACACAAATTGCGTCACGATTCATTGCAGTAGTCTGCAGACGATTTCACTCCCAGGGTCTTACACAGCCACGGTCACAGCATAGACATTCTCCTGGGAGTCACGTTTCTTGATTCCGACGCAAAACCGATAGTTAATTGTAACCATCGCATCCTCGTCATGGCAATGAAACACACAAATTGCGTCACGATTCAATGCAGTAGTCTGCAAACGATTTCCCTCCCAGGGTGTAACATATAAACAGTCACAGGATGGACATTCTCCTGGCAGTCACGTATCTTGCGTCCGATGCAAAACCGATAGTTAATTGTACACCTGGCACCTTCGTAATGGCAATGGAACACACAAATTGCGTCACGATTCTTTGCAGTAGTCTGCAGACCATTTCATTCCCAATGTCTAACACATCCACAGTCACAGGATGGACATTCACCTGGGAGCCACGTATCTTGTGTCCGACGCAAAACCGATAGTTAATTGTAACCCTCACACCTTCGTAATGAGAATGAAACACACAAATTGCGTCACGATTCATTACAGTAGTCTGCAGACGATTTCACTCCCAGGGTCTTATACAGCCACGGTCACAGCATACACATTCTCCTGGGAATCATGTTTCTTGTTTTCGACGCAAAACCGATAGTTGATTGTAACCCTCGCACCGTCGTAATGACAATGATACACACAAATTGCGTCACGATTCATTGCAGTAGCCTGCAGCCAGTTTGACTCCCAGGGTCTAACACATACACGGTCACAGGATGGACATTCTCCTGGGAGTCACGTATCTTGTGTCCGACGCAAAACCGATAGTTAATTGACCCTTTGGCACCTTCATAATGACAATGAAACACACAAATTGCGTCACGATTCATTGCAGTAGTCTGCTTCCGATTTCACTCCCAGGGTCTTACACAGCCACGGTCACAGCATAGACATTCTCCTGGGATTCACGCTTCTTGTTTCCGACGCAAAACCCATAGTTAATTGTAACCCTCGCAGCCTCGTAATGACAATGAAACACACAAATTGCGTCACGATTCAATGCAGTAGTCTGCAAACGATTTCACTCCTAGGGTCTGACACATCAACGGTCACAGGATGCACATTCTCCTGGGAGTCACGTATCTTGCGCCGACGCAAAACCGATAGTTAATTGTACCCCTCGCACCTTTGTAATGACAATGAAACACACAAATTGCGTCACGATTCTTTGCAGTGGTCTGCAGACGATTTCACTCCCAGGGTCTTACACAGCCACGGGCACAGCATAGACATTATCCTTGAAGTCACGTATCATGTGCCCGACGCAAAACCGATAGTTAATTGTACCCCTCGCACCTTCATAATGACAATGAAACACACAAATTGCGTCACGATTCACTGCAGTAATCAGCTGCCGATCACACACCCAGGATATTACACAGCCACAGCCATAGAATGGACATTCTCCTGGGAGTCACGTTTCTTGTTTCCGTCGCAAAACCGATATTTAATTGTAACCCTCGCACCGTCGCAATGACAATGTAACACACAAATTGCGTCACGACTCAATGCAGTAGTCTGCAGACGATTTCACTCCCAGGGTCTAATACATCCACGGTCACAGGATGTACATTCTCCTGGAAGTCACGTATCTTGTGTCCAACGCAAAACCGATAGTTAATTGTAACCCTCGCACCCTCGTAATGACAATGAAACACACAAATATCGTCACGATTCAATGCAGTAGTCTGCAGCCGATTTCACTCCCAGGGTCTTACACAGCCTGTCACACGATGGACATTCTCCTCAGAGTCACGTTTTTCGTTTCCGACGCAAAACCGATAGATAATTGTAACCCTCGTAATGACTATGAAATACACAAATTGCGTCACGATTCATTGCAGTAGTCTGCAGCCAGTTTAACTCCCAGGGTCTAACACATACACGGTCACAGGATGGACATTCTCCTGGGAGTCACGTTTCTTGATTCCGACGCAAAACCGATAGTTAATTGTAACCCTCGCACCCTCGTCATGACAATGAAACACACAAATTGCGTCACGATTCAATGCAGTAGTCTGCAAACGATTTCACTCCCAGGGTGTAACATATAAACAGTCACAGGATGGACATTCTCCTGGCAGTCACGTATCTTACGTCCGATGCAAAACCGATAGTTAATTGTACCCCTCGCACCTTCGTAATGGCAATGGAACACACAAATATCGTCACGATTCAATGCAGTAGTCTGCAGCCGATCACACCCCCAGGATCTTACACAGCCACAGTCATAGGATGGACATTCCCCTGGGAGTCACGTTTCTTTTGTCCGACGCAAAACCGATAGTTAATTGTAACCCTCGTACCCCTGTAATGACAATGAAACACACAAATTGCGTCACGATTCAATGCAGTAGTCTGCAGACGATTTCACACCCAGGGTCTAACACATCCACAGTCACAGGATGGACATTCTCCAGGGAGTCACGTATCTTGTGACCGACGCAAAACTGATAGTTAATTGTAACCCTCGCACCTTCGTAATGACAATGAAACAGACAAATTGCGTCACGATTCATTGCGGTAGTCTGCATCCGACTTCACTCCCAGGGTCTTATATAGCCACGGTCACAGCATAGACATTCTACTGGGAGTCACGTATCTTCTTTCCGACGCAAATCCGATAGTTAATTGTAACCCTCGCACCTTCGTAATGACAATAAAACACACAAACTGCGTCAGGATTCATTGCAGTAGTCTGCAGCCGAATTCACTCCCAAGGTCTTACACAGCCACGGTCACAGCATAGACATTCTGGTGGGAGTCACGTTTCCTGTTTCCGACGGAAAACTGATAGTCAATTGTAACCCTCGCACCATCCTAATGACAATCAAAAACACAAATATCGTCACAATTCAATGCAGTAGTCTGCTGCCGATCACACTCCCAGGATCTTACACAGCCACAGCCATAGAATGGACATTCCCCTGGAAGTCACGTTTCTTGTTTCCGACGCAAAACCGATATTTAATTGTAACCATTGCACCCTCGTAATGACAATGAAACACACAAATATCGTCACGATTCAAAGCAGTAGTCTGCTGCCGATCACACCCCCAGTATCTTACACATCCACAGAAATAGAATGGACATTCTCCTGGGAGTCACGTTTCTTGTTTCCGACCCAAACCGATAGTTAGTTGTAACCCTCGCAAACTCGTAATGATAATGAAACACACAAATTGCGTCACGATTCAATGCAGTAGTCTGCAGACGATTTCACTCCCAGGGTCTAACACACCCACGGTCACAGGATGGACATTCTCCTGGGAGCCACGTTTCTTGTTTCCGACGCAAAACCGATAGTTCATTGTAACCCTCGCACCCTCGTAATGACAATGAAACACACAAATTGCGTCACGATTCATTACAGTAGTCTGCAGACGATTTCACTCCCAGGCTCTTACACAGCCACGGTCACAGCATAGACATTCTCCTGTGAGTCACGTTTCTTGTTTCCGACGCAAAACCGATAGTTGATTGTAACCCTCGCACCGTCGTAATGACAATGATACACACAAATTGCGTCACGATTCATTGCAGTAGCCTGCAGCCAGTTTAACTCCCAGGGTCTAACACATCCACAGTCACAGGATGGACATTCTCCTGGGAGTCACGTTTCTTGTTTCCGACGCAAAACCGATATTTAATTGTAACCCTCGCACCCTCGTAATGACAATGAAACAAATAAATTGCGTCACGATTCAATGCAGTAGTCTGCAGACGATTTCACTCCCATGTTCTAACACATCCACGTTCACAGGATGGACATTCTCCTGAGAGCCACGTATCTTCTGTCCGACGCAAAACCGATAGTCACTTGTAACCCCCGCACCCTCGTAATGAGAATGAAACACAAAAATTGCCTCACGATTCCATGCAGTAGTCTGCTGCCGATCACACTCCCAGGATCTTACACAGAACAGCCATAGAATGGACATTCTCCTGAGAGCCACGTATCTTCTGTCCGACGCAAAACCGATAGTCACTTGTAACCCTCGCACCTTCATAATGACAATGAAACACATAAATTGCGTCACGATTCAATGCAGTAGTCTGTAGATGATTTCACTCCCAGGGTCTAACACATCCACGGACACAAGATGGACATTCTCCTGGGAGCCACGTATCTTGTGTCCGACGCAAAACCGATAGTTAATTGTACCCTCGCACCTTCATAATGACAATGAAAAACACATATTGCGTCACGATTCAATGCAGCAGTCTGCTGCAAATCAAACTCCCAGGAACTTGCACAGCCACAGCCATAGAATGGACATTCTCCTGGGAGACACTTTTCTTGTTTCCGAGGCAAAACCAATAGTTAATTGTAACCCTCGCACCCTCGAATTGACAATGAAACACATAAATTGCGTCACGTTTCAATGCAGTAGTCTGCAGACGATTTCACTCCCATGTTCCAACACATCCACGTTCACATTATGGACATTCTCCTGGGAGCCACATATCTTGTGTCCGACGCAAAACCGATAGTTAATTGTAACCCTCGCACCTTCGTAATGAGAATGAAACACACAAATTGCGTCACGATTCATTGCAGTAGTCCGCAGACGATTTCACTCCCAGGCTCTTACACAGCCACGGTCGCAGCATATACATTCTCCTGGGATTCACGCTTCTTGTTTCCGACGCAAAACCCTTAGTTAATTGTAACCCTCGCAGCCTCGTAATGACAATTAAACACACAAATTGCTTCACGATTCAATACAGTAGTCTGCAGACGATTTCACTCCCAGGGTCTGACACATCCACGGTCACAGGGTGGACATTGTCCTGGGAGTCACGTCTCTTGCGTCCGACGCAAAACCGATAGTTAACTGTACCCCTCGCACCTTTGTAATGACAATTAAACACACAAATTGCGTCACGATTCTTTGCAGTGGTCTGCAGACAATTTCACTCCCAGGGTCTTACACAGCCACGGTCACAGCTTAGACATTATCCTGGAAGTCACGTACCTTGTGTCCGACGCAAAACCGATAGTTAATTGTAACCCTCGAACCCGTGTACTGTCGATGAAACACACAAATATCGTCACGATTCACTGCAGTAGTCTGCTGCCGATCACACTCTCAGGATCTTGCACAGCCACAGCCATAGAATGGACATTCTCCTGGGAGACACGTTTCTAGTTTCCGACGCAAAACCAATAGTTAATTGTAACCCTCGCACCCTCGTAATGACCATGAAACACATAAATTACGTCACGATTCAATGCAGTAGTCTGCAGACGATTTCACTCCCAGGGTCTAACACATCCACGTTCACAGGATGGACATTCTCCTGGGAGCCACGTATCTTGTGTCCGACGCAAAACCGATAGTTAATTGTAATCCTCCAACCTTCGTAATGACAATGAAACACACAAATTGCGTCATGATTCCATGTAGTAGTCTGCTGCCGATCACACTCGCAGGATCTTACACAGAAACAGCCATAGAATGGACATTCCCCTGCGAGTCACGTATCTTGTGTCTGACGCAAAACCGATAGTTAATTGTACCCCTCGCACCTACATAATGACAATGAAACACACAAATTGCGTCACGATTCATGCAGTGGTCTGCAGACGATTTCACTCCCATGTTCTAACACATCCACGTTCACAGGATGGACATTCTCGTGGGAGTCACGTTTCTTGCTTCCGACGCAAAACCGATAGTTAATTGTAACCCTCGCAGCCTCGTAATGACAATGAAACACATAAATTGCGTCACGATTCACTGCAGTAGTCAGCAGACGATTTCACTCCCAGGGTCTAACACATCCACGTTCACAGGATGGACATTCTCCTGGGAGCCACGTATCTTGTGTCCGACGCAAAACCGATAGTTAATTGTAACCCTCCAACCTTCGTAATGACAATGAAACACACAAATTGCGTCACGATTCCATGCAGTAGTCTGCTGCCGATCACACTCCCAGGATCTTACACAGAAACAGCCATAGAATGGACATTCTCCTGGGAGACACTTTGCTTGTTTCCGACGCAAAACCAATAGTTAATTGTAACCCTCGCACCTTCGTAATGACAATGAAACACACAAATTGCCTCACGATTCCATGCAGTAGTCTGCTGCCGATCACACTCCCGGGATCTTACACAGCCACAGCCATAGAATGACATTCTCCTGGGAGTCACATTTCTTGTTTCCCACGCAAAACCGATAGTTAATTGTAACCCTCGCACCATCGTAATGACAATGAAACACATAAATTGCGTCACGATTCAAAGCAGTAGTCTGCAGATGATTTCACTCCCAGGGTCTAACACATCCACGGTCACAGGATGGACATTCTCCTGGAAGCCACGTATCTTGTGTCCGACGCAAAACCGATTGTTAATTGTAACCCTCGCACCTTCGTAATGACAATGAAACACATACATTGCGTCACGATTCAATGCAGTAGCCTGCAGACGATTTCACTCGCACGGTCTCATACAGCCACGGTCACAGCATACACATTCTTCTGGGATTCATGTTTCTTGTTTTCGACGCAAAACCGATAGTTAATTGTAACTCTCGCACCGTCGTAATGACAAAGATACACACAAATTGCGTCACGATTCATTGCAGTAGTCTGCAGCCGATTAACTCCCAGTGTCTAACACATCCACGGTCACAGGATGGACATTCTCCTGGGAGCTACGTATCTTGTGTACGACGCAAAACCGATAGTTAATTGTAACCCTCGCACCTTCGTAATGACAATGAAACACATAAATTGCGTCACGATTCAATGCAGTAGTCTGCAGACGATTTCACTCACAGGGTCTACCACATCTACGTTCACAGGATGGACATTCCCCTGGGAGTCACGTTTCTTGTTACCGACGCCAAACAGATATTTAATTGTAACCCTCGCACCGTCGTAATGACAATGAAACACATAAATTGCGGTACGATTCAATGCAGTAGTCTGCAGACGATTTCACTCCCAGGGTCAAACATATCCACGGTCACAGGATGGACATTCTCCTGGGAGCCACGTATCTTGTGTCCGACGCAAAACCGATAGTTAATTGTCACCCTCGCACCTTCGTAATGAGAATGAAACACACAAATTGCGTCACGATTCATTGCAGTAGTCTGCAGACGATTTCACTCCCAGGGGCTAACACAGCCAAGGTCACAATATAGACGTTCTCCTGGTTGTCACGTATCTTGTGTCCGACGCAAAACCGATAGTTAATTGTAACCCTCGCACCCTCATTATGACGATGAAACACACAAATATCGTCACGATTCAGTGCAGTATTCTGCAGCTGAACACACTCCCAGGATCTTACACAGCCACAGCCGTAGGATGGACATTGTCTTGTAAGTCACGTTTCTTGTTTCCGGAGCAAAACCGATAGTCAATTGTAACCCTAGCACCCTAGTAATGACAATGAAACACACAAATTGCGTCACGATTCAATGCAGTAGTCTGCAGACGATTTCACTCCCAGGGTCTAACACATCCATGGTCACAGGATGGACATTCTCCTGGGAGACACGTATCTTGAGTCCGACTCAAAACCGATGGTTAATTGTAACCCTCGCACCTTCGTAATGACAATGAAACACACAAATTCCGTCACGATTCGTTGTAGTAGTCTGCAGCCGATTTCACTCCCAGGGTCTTACACATCCACGGTCACAGGATGGACATTCTCCTGGGAGTCACGTATCTTGTGTCCGCCGCAAAACCGATAGTTAATTGTCCCTTTCGCACCTTCGTAATGACAATGAAACACACAAATTGCGTCACGATTCATTGCAGTAGTCTGCTTCCGATTTCACTCCCAGGGTCTAACACAGCCAAGGTCACAATATAGACGTTCTCCTGGTTGTCACGTATCTTGTGTCCGACGCAAAACCGATAGTTAATTGTAACCCTCGCACCCTCATAATCACGATGAAACACACAAATATCGTCACGATTCAATGCAGTATTCTGCAGCCGAACACACTCCCAGAATCTTACACAGCCACAGCCGTAGAATGGACATTGTCTTGTAAGTCACGTTTCTTGTTTCCGACGCCAAACAGATATTTAATTGTAACCCTCGCACCGTCGTAATGACAATGAAACACATAAATTGCGACACGATACAATGCAGTAGTCTTCAGACGAATTCACTCCCAAGGTCTTATACAGCCACGGTCACAGGATGGACATTCTCCTGGGAGTCACGTATCTTCTGTCTGACGCAAATCCGATAGTTAATTGTCCCCCTCGCACCTTCGTAATGGCAATGAAACACACAAATTGCGTCACGATTCATTGCAGTAGTCTGCTGCCGATTTCACTCCCAGGGTCTTACACAGCCACGGTCACAGCATAGACATTCTCCTGGGAGTCACGTTTCTTGTTTCCGACGCAAAACCGATAGTTAATTGTAAATCTACCAGCCTCGTAATGACAATGAATCACATAAATTGCGTCACGATTCAATGCAGTAGTCTGCAGACAGTTTCACTCCTAGGGTCTAACACATCCATGGTCACAGGATGACATTCTGCTGGGAGTCACGTATCTTGTGTCCGACGAGAAACCGATAGTTAATTGTAGCCCTCCCACCTTCGTAATGACAATGAAACACACAAATTGCGTCACGATTCATTGCAGTAGTCAGCAGCCGATTTGTCTCCCAGGGTATAACACAGCCATGGTCACAGCATAGACATTCTCCTGAGATTCACGTTTCTTGTTTCCGGCGCAAAACCGATAGTTAATTGTAACCCTCGCACCCTCGTAATGATAATGAAACACACAAATTGCGTCACGATTCATTGCAGTAGTCTGCAGACGATTTCACTCCCAGGGTCTTACGCAGCTACGGTCATAGCATAGACATCTCCTGGGAGTCACGTATCTTGTTTCCGACGCCAAACAGATATTTAATTGTAACCCTCGCACCATTGTAATGACAATGAAACACATAAATTGCGTCACGATACAATGCAGTAGTCTTCAGACGAATTCACTCCCAAGGTCCTATACAGCCACGGTCACAGGATGGACATTCTCCTGGGAGTCACGTATCTTGTGTCTGACGAAAAACCGATAGTTAATTGTCCCCCTCGCACCTTCGTAATGGCAATGAAACACACAAATTGCGTCACGATTCATTGCAGTAGTGAGCAGCCGATTTCTCTCCCAGGGTATAACACAGCCATGGTCACAGCATAGATATTCTCCTGAGATTCACGTTTCTTGTTTCCGGCGCAAAACCGATAGTTAATTGTAACCCTCGCACCCTCGTAATGATAATGAAACACACAAATTGAGTCACGATTCAATGCATTAGTCTGCTGCCGATCATACTCCCAGGATCTTACACAGCCACAGCCATAGAATGGAAATTCTCCTGGGAGTCAGGTTTCTTGTTTCCGACGCAAAACCGATAGTTAATTGTAACCCTCGCACCCTCGTAATGACAATGAAACACATAAATTGCGTCTCGATTCATTGCAGTAGTCTGCATCCGATTTCACTCCCAGGGTCTTACACAGCCACGGTCACAGCATAGACATTCTCCTGGCAGTCACGCTTCTTGTTTCCGACGCAAACCGATAGTTAACTGTAAATCCCGCACTGTCGTAATTACAATGAAACACATAAATTGCGTCACGATTCAATGTAGTAGTCTCCAGCCGATTTTACTCCCAGGGTCTTACACAGCCACGGTCACACATAGACATTCTCCTGTGAGTAACGTTTCTTGTTTCCGACGCAAAACCGATATTTAATTGAAACCCTCGCAACGTCGTAATGACAACGGAACACTCAAATTGCGTCACGATTCATTGCAGTAGTCTGCAGCCGATTTCATTCCCAGGGTCTTACACAGCCACGGTCACAGCGTAGACATTCTCCTGGGAGTCACGTTTCTCGTTTCCGACGCAAAACCGATAGTTAATTGTAACCCTCGCAACCACGTAATGACAAGGGAACCCATAAATCGCGTCACTATTCAATGCAGTAGTCTGCAGACGATTTCACTCCCAGGCGTCTAACACATCCACGGTCACAGGATGGACATTCTCCTGGGCGTCACGTATGTCTTGTGGCCGACGCAAAACCGATAGTTAATTGTAACCCTCGCACCTTCGTAATGGCAATGAAACACTTAAAATGCGTCACGATTCGATGTAGTAGTCTGCAGCCGATTTCACTCCCAGGGTCTTACACAGCCACGGTCACAGCATAGACATTCTCCTGGGAGTCACGCTTCTTGTTACCGACGCAAACCGATAGTTAACTGTAAATCTCGCACTGTCGTAATTACAATGAAACACATAAATTGCGTCACGATTCAATGCAGCAGTCTGCAGACGATTTCACTCCCAGGGTCTAACACATCCACGGTCTGAGGATGGAAATTCTCCTGGGAGTCACGTACCTTGTGGCCGACGCAAAACCGATAGTTAATTGTATCCCACGCACCTTCGTAATGACAATGAAACACAAAAATTGTGGCACGATTCATTGCAGTGGTCTGCAGCCGATTTCAATCCCAGGGTCTTACACAGCCATGGTCACAGCATAGACATTCTCCTGGACGTCACGTTTCTTGTTTCCGACGCCAAACAGATAGTTAATTGTAAATCTCGCACCCTCGTAATGACAATGAAACACTTAAAATGCGTCACGATTCATTGCAGTAGACCTGCTGCCGATTTTACTCCCAGGGTCTTACACAGCCACGGTCACAGCATAGACATTCTTCTGTGAGTCACGTTTCTAGTTTCCGACGCAAAACCGATAGTTAATTGTAAATCTCCCTCCCTCGTAATGACAATGAAACACATAAATTGCGTCACGATTCGATGTAGTAGTCTGCAGCCGATTTCACTCCCAGGGTCTTACACAGCCATGGTCACACGATGAACATTCTCCTGGGAGTCACGTTTCATATTTCCGACGCAAAACCGATAGTTAATCGTAAAACTGGCCCCATCGTAATGACAATGAAACACACAAATATCGTCACGATTCAATGCAGTAGTCTGCAGCCGAACACACTCCCAGGATCTTACACAGCCACAGCCATAGGATGGGCATTCTCTTCGGAGTCACGAATCTTGTTTCCGGCGAAAAACCGATAGTTAATTGTAACCCTCGCACTGTCGTAATGACAATGAAACACAGAAATTGCGTCACGATTCATTGCAGTAGTCTGCAGCCGATTTCATTACCAGGGTCTTACACAGCCACGGTCACAGCATAGACATTGTACTGGGCGTCACGTTTCTTGTTTCCGACGCAAAACCGATAGTTAATTGTAAATCTCCCACCCTCGTAACGACAATGAAACACATAAATTGCGTCACGATTCAATGCAGTAATCTGCAGACGATTTCACTCCCAGGATCTAACACATCCACGGTCACAGCATGGACATTCTCCTGGGTGTCACGTATCTTGTGTCCAATACAAAACCGAAAGTTAATTGTACCCCTCGCACTTTCGTAATGACAATGAAACACACAAATTGCGTCACGATTCAATGCAGTAGTCTGCAGCCGATTTCACTCCCTGGGTCTTACACACCCACGGTCACAGCATAGACATTCTCCTGGGACCCACGTATCTTGTGTCCGACGCAAACCCGATAGTTAATTGTAACCCTCCCACCCTCGTAATGACGATGAAACACACGAATATCGTCACGATTCAATGCAGTAGTCTGCAGCCGAACACACGCCCAGGATCTTACACAGCCACAGTCACGTTTCTTGTTTCCGGAGCAAAACCGATAGTCAATTGTAACCCTAGCACCCTCGTAATGACAATGAAACACACAAATTGCGTCACGATTCAATGCAGTAGTCTGCAGACGATTTCACTCCCAGGGTCTAACACATCCATAGTCACAGGATGGACATTCTCCTGGGAGACACGTATCTTGTGTCCGACGCAAAACCGATGGTTAATAGTAACCCTCGCAACTTCGTAATGACAATGAAACACACAAATTGCGTCACGATTCATTGCAGTAGTCTGCAGCCGATTTCATTCCCAGGGTCTTACACAGCCACGGTCACAGCGTAGACATTCTCCTGGTAGTCACGTTTCTCGTTTCCGACGCAAAACCGATAGTTAATTGTAACCCTCGCAACCTCGTCATGACAAGGGAACCCATAAATCGCGTCACTATTCAATGCAGTAGTCTGCAGACGATTTCACTCCCAGGCGTCTAACACATCCACGGTCACAGGATGGACATTCTCCTGGGCGTCACGTATGGCTTGTGGCCGACGCAAAACCAATAGTTAATTGTAACCCTCGCACCTTCGTAATGACAATGAAACACACAAATTGCGTCACGATTCATGCAGTAGTCTGCTGCCGATCACACTCCCAGGATCTAAAACAGCCACAGCCATAGAGTGGACATTCCCCTGGGAGTCACGTTTCTGGTTTCCGACGCAAAACCGATAGTTAATTGTAACCCTCGCACAGTCGTAATGACAATGAAACACACAAAATGCGTCACAATTCATTGCAGTAGCCTGCAGCCGCTTTCGCTCCCAGTGTCTTTCACAGCCACGGTCACAGCATAGACATTCTCCTGGGAGTCACGTTTCTTGTTTCCGACGCAAAACCGATAGTTAATTATAACCCTCGCACCCTCGTAATGACAATGAAACACACAAATTGCGTCAAGATTCATTGCAGTAGTCTGCAGCCCATTTCATTCCCAGGGTCTTAAACAGCCACAGGCACAGCATAGACATCCTCCTGCGAGTCACGTTTCTAGTTTCCGACGCAAAACCGATAGTCAATTGTAACCCTCGCAACCTCGTAATGATAAGGAAACCCATAAATTGCGTCACGATTCAATGCAGTAGTCTGCAGACGATTTCACTGCCAGGGGTCTAACACATCCACGGTCACAGGATGGACATTCTCCTGGGAGTCACGTATCTTGTGGCCGACGCAAAACCGATGGATAATCGTAACCGTCGCACCTTCGTAATGCCAATGAAACACACAAATTGCGTCACTATTCATTGCAGTAGTCTGCAGCCGATTTCACTCACAAAGTCTTACACAGCCATGGTCACAGCATAGACATTATCCTGGGAGTCACGTATCATGTTTCCGACGCAAAACCGATAGTTAATTGTACTCCTCGCACCCTCGTAATGACAATGAAACACACAAATTGCTTCACGATTCAATACAGTAGTCTGCAGCCGATTTCACTCCCAAGGTCTTACACACCCACAGTCACAGCATAGATATTCTCCTGGGAGTCACGTTTCTTGTTTCCGACGCAAAACCGATAGTTATTTGTTAATCTACCACCCTCGTAATAACAATGTAACACACAAATTGCGTCACTATTCATTGCAGTAGTCTGCAGCCGATTTCACTCACAGGGTTTTACACAGCCATGGTCACAGCATAGACATTATCCTGGGAGTCACGTGTCATGTTTCCGACGCAAAACTGATCTTTAATTGTAACCCTCGAACCCTCGTAATGACAATGAAACACGCAAATATCGTCGCGATTCATTGCAGTAGTCTGCAGCCGAACAAACTCCCAGGATCTTACACAGCCACAGCCATAGGATGGGCATTCTCTTGGGAGTCACGTTTCTTGTTTCCGGCACAAAACCGATAGTTAATTGTACTCCTCGCACCCTCGTAATGACAATGAAACACACAAATTGTGTCACGATTCAGTGCAGTAGTCTGCAGACGATTTCACTCCCATTGTCTAACACATCCACGGACACAGGATGGACATTCTCCTGGGAGTCACGTGCCTTGTGTCCGACGCAAAACCGATGGATAATCGTAACCGTCGCACCTTCGTAATGCCAATGAAACACACAAATTGCGTCACTATTCATTGCAGCAGTCTGCAGACGATTTCACTCACAAAGTCTTACACAGCCATGGTCACAGCATAGACATTATCCTGGGAGTCACGTTTCATGTTTCCGACGCAAAACCGATAGTTAAAAGTAACCCTCGCACCCTCGTAATGACAATGAAACACACAAATTGCGTCAAGATTCAATGCAGTAGTTTGCAGCCGAACACACTCCTAGGATCTTACACAGCCACAGCCATAGGATGGACATTCTCTTGGGAGTCACGTTTCTTGCTTCCGGCGCAAAACCGATAGTTAATTGTAACCCTCGCACCCTCGTAATAACAATGAAACACACAAATTGTGTCACGATTCAATGCAGTAGTCTGCAGACGATTTCACTCCCAGGGTCTTACACAGACACGGTCACAGCATAGACATTCTCCTGGGAGTCACGTATCTTGTGTCCAACGCAAAACCGATAGTTAATTGTAACACTCGCACCCTCGTAATAACAATGAAACACACAAATATCGTCACGATTCAATGCAGTAGTCTGCAGCCGAACACACTCCCAGGATAATACACAGCCACAGCCATAGGATGGGCATCCACTTGGGAGTCACGTTTCTTGTTTCCGGCAAAAAACCGATAGTTAATTGAATTCCTCGCACCCTCCGTAATGACAACGAAACACACAAATTGCGTAACGATTCATTGCAGTAGTCTGCATACGATTTCACTCCCAGGGTCTTACACAGCCACAGTCACAGCATTGAAATACTCCTGGGAGTCACGATTCTTGTTTCCGACGCAAAACCGATAGTTAATTGTAAATCTCCCACCCTCTTAATGACAATGAAACACATAATCTGCGTCATGATTCAATGCAGTAGTCTGCAGACGTATTCAATCCCAGGGTCTAACACATTCACGGTCACAGGATGGACATTCTCCTGGGTGTCACATATCTTGTGTTCGACGAAAAACCGATAGTTAATTGTAACCCTCGCTCCCACGTAATGACAATGAAACACACAAATTGCATCACGATTCGATGTAGTAGTCTGCAGCCGATTTCACTCCCAGTGTTTTACACAGCCACGGTGACACGATGGACATTCTCCTGGGAGTCAAGTTTCTTGTTTCCGACGAAAAACCGATAGTTAATTGTAACCCTCGCACCCACGTAATGACAATGAAACACACAAATGTCGTCACGATTCAGTGCAGTAGTCTGTCGCCGTACACACTCCCTGGATATTGCACAGGCACAACCATAAGATGGACATTCTCCTGGGATTCACGTTTCTTGTTTCCGACGCAAAACCGATAGTTAATTGTAAATCTCCCACCCTCGTAATGACAATGAAACACATAAATTGCGTCACGATTCAGTGCAGTAGTCTGCAGCCGATTACACTCCCAGGGTCTTACACAGTTACGGTCACAGCATAGACCTTCTCTTGGGAGTCACGTTTTCTGTTTCCGACGCTAAACCGATAGTTAATTGTAAATCTCCCACCCTCGTAATGACAATGAAACACACAAATTGCGTCACGATTCTTTGCAGTAGCCTGCAGCCGATTTCACTCCCAGGGTCTAGCACATCCACGGTCACAGGATGGACATTCTCTTGGGAGTCACGTTTCTTGTTTCCGGCGCAAAACCGATAGTTAATTGTAACCCTCGCACCTTCGTAATGACAATGAAACACACAAGTTGCATGACGATTCAATGCAGTATTCTGCAGTCGAACACACTCCCAGGATCTTACACAGCCACAGCCATAGGATGGACATCGTCTTGGGAGTCACGTTTCTTGTTTCCGACGCAAAACCGATAGTTAAGTGTAATCCTCGCACCGTCGTAATGACGATGAAACACAATCTGCGTCACGATTCATTGCAGTAGTCTGCAGCCGATTTCACTCCCAGTGTCTTACACATCCACAGTCAAGGGATGGACATTCTCCTGGGAGTCATGTTTCTTGTTTCCGACGCAAAACCGATACTTAATTGTAACCCTCGCACCCTCGTAATGACAATTAAACACACAAATATCGTCACGATTCAATGCAGTAGTATGCAGCCGAACTCACTCCCAGGATCTTACACAGCCACAGCCATAGGATGGCCATCATCTTGGGAGTCACGTATCTTGTTTCCGACGCAAAACCGGTAGTTAATAGTAACACTCGCACCCTCGCAATGAAAATGAAACACACAAATTGCGTCACGACACAATGCAGTAGTCTGCAGACGATTTCACTCCCAGGGTCTAACACATCAACGGTCACAGGACGGATATTCTCCCTGGAGTCACGTATCTTGTGTCCGACGCAAAAGCGATAGTTAATTGTAACCCTCGCCCCTTCGTAATGACATTAATACACAAATTGCGTCACGATTCATTGCAGTAGTCTGCAGCCGGTTTCACTCCCAGGGTCTTACACATCCACAGTCAAGGGATGGACATTCTCCTGGGAGTCACGTTTCCTGTTTCCGACGCAAAACCGATAGTTAACTGTAACCCTCGCACCCTCATAATGACAATGAAACACACAAATTGCGGCACGATTCGTTGCAGTAGTCTGCAGCCGATTTCACTCCCAGGGTCTTACACAGCCCCAGCCATAGGATGGAAATTCTCCTGGGAGTCACGTTTCTTGTTTCCGACGCAAAACCGATAGTTAAAAGTAATCCTCGCACCCTCGTAATGACTTTGAAACACACAAATTGCGTCACGAATCAATGCAATAGTCTGCAGACGATTTCACTCCAAGAGTCTAACACATCCACGGTCACAGGTTGGACATTCTCCTGGGAGTCACATATTTGTGTCCGACGGAAAACCGATAGTTAATTGTAACCCTCGCACCTTCGTAATGATAATGAAACACACAAATTTCGTGACGATTCAATGCAGTAGTCTGTCGCCGAACACACTCCCTGGATCTTGCACAGGCACAGCCATAAGATGGACATTCTCCTGGGATTCACGTTTCTTGTTTCCGACGCAAAACCGATAGTTAATTGTAACCCTCACACCCTTGTAGTGACAATGAAACACATAAATTGCGTGACGATTCAATGCAGTAGTCTGCAGCCAATTTCACTCCCAGGTCTTACACAGTCACGGTCACACGATGGATATTCTCCTGGGAGTCACGTTTCTTGTTTCCGACGCAAAACCGATAGTTAATTGTAACCCTCGCACCCTCGTAATGACAATGAAACACACAAATATCGTCACGATTCAATCCAGTAGTCTGCAGCCGGTCACACTCCCAGGATCTTACACAGCCACAGCCATAGGATGGACATTCTCCTGGGAGTCACGTTTCTTGTTTCCGACGCAAAACTGATAGTTAACTGAAACCCTCGCACCCTCGTAATGACAATGAAACACACAAATTGCGTTACGATTCAATGCAGTAATCTCCCGGGGTCTAACACATCCACGGTCACAGGATGGTCGTTCTCCTGGGAGGCACGTATCATGTGTCCGACGCAATACCGATAGTTAATTGTAACCATCGGACCTTCGTAATGACAATGAAACACACAAATTGTGTCACGATTCATTGCAGTAGTCTGCAGCCGATTTCACTCCCAGGGTGTTACACAGCCACGGTCACAGCATAGACATTCTCCTGCGAGTCACGTTTCTTGTTTGCGACGCAAAACCGATAGTTAATTGTAACCCCCGCACCCTCGTCATGACAATGAAACACACAAATATCGTCACAATTCAATGCAGTAGTCTGCAGCCGAACACACTCCCAGGATCTTATACTGCCACTGCCATAGGATGGACTTCTCTTCGGAATCAGGTTTCATGTTTCCGGCGCAAAACCGATAGTTAATTGTAACACTGGCACCCTCGTAAAGACAATGAAACACACAAATTGCGTCACGATTGAATGCAGTAGTCTGCAGACGATTTCACTCCCAGGGTCTTACACATCCACGGTCACAGCATAGACATTCTCCTGGGAGTCGCGTTTCTTGTTTCCTACGCAAAACTGATAGTTAATTGTAACCCTCGCATCCTGTTAATGACAATGAACCACATAAATTGCGTCATGATTCATTGCAGTAGTCTGCAGACGATTTCACTCCCAGGGTCTAACAAAGCCACGGTCACACAATGGATATTCTCCTGGGAGTCACGTATCTAGTGTCCGACGCAAAACTGATACTTAATTGTAACCCTCGCTCCTTCGTAATGACAATGAAAAACACAAATAGCTCACGACTCATTGCAGTAGTCTGCAGCCGATTTCACTCCCAAAGTCTAACACATCCACGGTCACAGGGTGGACATTCTCAAAGGGTCACAGCATAGACATTCTCCTGGGAGTCACGTTTCTTGTTTGTGAAGCAAAACCCTTATTTAATTGCAACCCACGCACCCACGTAATGAAAATGAAACACACAAACTTGGTCACGATTCATTGCAGTAGTCTGCAGACGATTTCACTCCCAAAGTCTAACACATCCACGGTCACAGGGTGGACATTCTCAAAGGGTCACAGCATAGACATTCTCCTGGGAGTCACGTTTCTTGTTTCCGACGCAAAACCGTTAGTTATCTGTAACCCTCGCACAATCGTAATGACAATGAAACACACAAATTGCGTCACGATTCAATGCAGTATTCTGCAGCCGATTTCACTCCCAGGGTCTTACACAGCCACAGTCACACGTTGGACATTCTCCTGGGAGTCACGTTTCCTGTTTCCGACGCAAAACCGTTAGTTAAATGTAACCCTCGCATCCTCGTAATAACAATGAAACACACAAATTGCGTCACGATTCAGTGCAGTAGTCTGCAGACAATTTTACTCCCTGGTCTAACACATCCACGATCACAGGATGGACATTCTCCTGGGAGTCACGTATCTTGAGTCCGACGTAAAACCGATAGATAATTGTAACCCTCGCACCCTCGTGATGATTAATGAAACACACAAATTGCGTCACGATTCATTTCAGTAGTCTGCAGCCGATTTCGCTCCCAGTGTCTTACACATCCACAGTCACAGGATGGACATTTTCCTGGGAGTCACGTTTCTGATTTCCGACGTAAAACCGATAGTTAATTGTAACACTCGCACCCTCTTAATGACAATGAAACACACAAACTGGGTCACGATTCATTGCAGTAGTCTGCAGACGATTTCACTCCCAAAGTCTAACACATCCACGGTCACAGGATGGACATTCTCAAAGGGTCACAGCATAGACATTCTCCTGGGAGTCACGTTTCTTGTTTCCGAAGCAAAACCGATATTTAAC
The DNA here is from genome assembly GCF_023897955.1 of Schistocerca gregaria. Classification (NCBI taxonomy): domain Eukaryota; kingdom Metazoa; phylum Arthropoda; class Insecta; order Orthoptera; family Acrididae; genus Schistocerca; species Schistocerca gregaria. The sequence continues at coordinate 172,127,226 of NC_064931.1, read as the reverse complement.
TGCAACCCTCGCACCCACTTAATGACAATGAAACACACAAATTGGGTCACGATTCATTGCAGTAGTCTGAAGACGATTTCACTCCCAGGGTCTAACACATCCACGGTCACAGGATGGACATTCTCTCAGGGTCTTACACAGCAATGGTCACAGCATAGACATTTTCCTGGGAGTCACGTTTCTTGTTTCCGACGCAAAACCGATAGTTAACTGTAACCCTCGCACAATCGTAATGACAATGAAACACACAAACTGCGTCACGAATCAGTGCAGTAGTCTGCAGACGATTTCACATTAGCAGGATCACACACAGCCATAGCCAGAGGATGGACATTCTCCTGGGAGTCACGTTTCTTAATTCCGACGCAAAACCGATAGTTAATTGTAACCCTCGAACCCTAGTAATGACAATGAAACACACAAATTACGCCACGATTCAATGAAGTAGTCTGCAGACGATTTCACTCCCAGGGTCTAACACATCCACGGTCAAAGAATGGACATTCTCCTGGGAATCAGTCATTTTGTGTCCGACGCAAAACCGATAGTTAATTTTAACCCTCGCACCTTCGTAATGACAATGAAACACACAAATTGCGTCACAATTCATTGCAGTAGTCTGCAGCCGATTTCACTCCCAGGGTCTAACAAAGCCGCGGTCACAGCATTGACATTCTCTTGGGAGTAACGTATCTTGATTCAGACGCAAAACCGATAGTTAATTGTAACCGTCGCACCCTCGGTATGACAATGAAACACACAAATATCGTCACGATTCAATGCAGTAGTCTGCAGTCGATCACACATCCAGGATCTTACACAGCCACAGCCATAGAATGGACATTCTCCCGGGAGTCACCTTTCTTGTTTCCGACGCAAAACCGATAGTTAATTGTAACCCTCGCACCCTCGTAATGACAATGAAACACACAAATTGCGTCACGATTCGTTGCAGTAGTCTGCAGCATATTTCACACCCAGGGTCTTACCCAGCCACGGTCACAGCATTGACATTCTCCTGGGAGTCACGTTTCTTGTTTCCGACGCAAAACCGATAGTTAACTGTAACCCTTGCACCCTCGTAATGACAATGAAACACACAAACTGCAACACGAATCAGTGCAGTAGTCTGCAGCCGATTTCACTCCCAGGGTCTTACACAGCCACGGTCACAGCATAGACATTCTCCTGGGAGTCACGTTTCTTGTTTCCGACGGAAAACCGATAGTTAACTGTAACCCTCGCACCCTCGTAATGATTAATGAATCACACAACTTTCGTCACGCTTCATTGCATTAGTCTGCAGACGATCACACTCCCAGGGTCTGACACAGCCACAGCCATAGGATGGACATTGTCCTGGGAGTCTCGTTTCTTGTTTCCGACGCAAAACCGATAGATAATTGTAACCCTCACACCCTTGTAATGACAATGAAACACACAAATTGCGTGACGAATCAATGCACTAGTCTGCAGCCAATTTCACTCCCAGGGTCTTACACAGTCACGGTCGGACGATGGATATTCTCCTGGGAGTCACGTTTCTTGTTTCCGACGCGAAACCGATAGTTAATTGTAACCCTCGCACCCTCGTAATGACAATGAAACACACAAATATCGTCACGATTCAATCCAGTAGTCTGCAGCCAGTCACACTCCCAGGATTTTACACAGCCACAGCAATAGGATGGACATTCCCCTGGGAGTCACGTTTCTTGTTTCGGACGCAAAACCGATAGTTAAATGAAACCCTCGCACCCTCGTAATGACAATGAAAAACACAAATTGTGTCACGATTCAATGCAGTAATCTACCGGGGTCTAACACATCCACGGTCACAGGATGGACGTTCTCCTGGGAGGCACTTATCATGTGTCCGACGCAATACCGATAGTTAATTGTAAACCTCGCCCCTTCGTAATGACAATGATACACACAAATAGCGTCACGATTTATTGCAGTAGTCTGCAGCCGATTTCACTCCCAGGGTCTTACACAGCCACGGTCACAGCATAGACATTCTCCTGCGAGTCACGTTTCTTGTTTCTGACGCAAAACCGATAGTTAATTGTAACCCCCGCACCCTCGTAATGACAATGAAACACACAAATGTCTTCACGATTCAATGCAGTAGTCTGCAGCCGAACACACTCAGAGGATTTTATACTGCCACAACCATAGGATGGGTTTCTCTTGGGAATCACGTTTCATGTATCCGGCGCAAAACCGATAGTTAATTGTAACACTGGCACCCTCGTAATGACAATGAAACACACAAATTGCGTCACGATTGAATGCAGTAGTCTGCAGCCGATCACATTCCCAGTATCTTATACTGCCACAGCCATAGGATGGATTTCTCTTGGGAATAACGTTTCATGTTTCCGGCGCAAAACCGATAGTTAATTGTAACACTGGCACCCTCGTAATGACAATGAAACACACAAATTTCGTCACGATTCATTGCAGTAGTCTGCAACTTATTTCGCTCCCAGGGTCTAACAAAGCCACGGTCACACGATGGACATTCTCCTGGGAGTCACGTATCTTGTGTCCGACGCAAATCCGATAGTTAATTGTAACCCTCGCACCCTCATAATGACAATGAAACACACAAATTTCGTCACGATTCATTGCAGTAGTCTGCAGCCGATTTTACTCCCTGGGCCTAACACATCCACGGTCACAGCATAGACATTCCCTGGGAGTCACGTTTCTTGTTTCCGAAGCAAAACCGATATTTAATTGCAACCCTCGCACCCATGTAATGACAATGAAACACACAAATTGGGTCACGATTCATTGCAGTAGTCTGCAGACGATTTAACTCCCAGGGTCTAACACATCCACTGTCACCAGATGGACATTCTCTCAGGGTCTTACACAGCCATGGTCACAGCATAGACATTCTCCTGGGAGTCACGTTTCTTGTTTCCGACGCCAAACCGATAGTTTACTGTAACCCTCGCACAATCGTAATGACAATGAAACACACAAACTGCGTCACGAATCAGTGCAGTAGTCTGCAGACGATTTCACATTCCCAGGATCACACACAGCCATAGCCAGAGGATGGACATTCTCCTGGGAGTCACGTTTCTTGCTTCCGACGCAAAACCGATAGTTAATTGTAACCCTCGAACCCTAGTAATGACAATGAAACACACAAATTACGCCACGATTCAATGAAGTAGTCTGCAGACGATTTCACTCCCAGGGTCTAACACATCCACGGTCACAGAATGGACATTCTCCTGGGAGTCAGTCATTTTGTGTCCGACGCAAAACCGATAGTTAATTTTAACCCTCGCACCTTCGTAATGACAATGAAACACACAAATTGCGTCACAATACATTGCAGTAGTCTGCTTCCGATTTCACTCCCAGGGTCTAACAAAGCCGCGATCACAACATCGACATTCTCTTGGGAGTAACGTATCTTGATTCAGACGCAAAACCGATAGTTAATTGTAACCCTCGCACCCTCGCAATGACAATGAAACACACAAATATCGTCACGATTCAATGCAGTAGTCTGCAGTCGATCACACATCCAGGATCTTACACAGCCACAGCCATAGAATGGACATTCTCCCGGGAGTCACCTTTCTTGTTTCCGACGCAAAACCGATAGTTAATTGTAACCCTCGCACCCTCGTAATGACAATGAAACACACAAATTGCGTCACGATTCGTTGCAGTAGTCTGCAGCATATTTCACACCCAGGGTCTTACCCAGCCACGGTCACAGCATTGACATTCTCCTGGGAGTCACGTTTCTTGTTTCCGACGCAAAACCGATAGTTAACTGTAACCCTCGCACCCTCGTAATGACAATGAAACACACAAATTGCGTCACGATTTATTGCAGTAGTCTGCAGCCGATCACATTCCCAGGATCACACACAGCCATAGCCATAGGATGGACATTCTCCTGGGAGTCACGTTTCTTGCTTCTGACGCAAAACAGATAGTTAATTGTAACCCTCGAACCCTCGTAATGACAACGAAACACACAAATTACGCCACGATTCAGTGAAGTAGTCTGCAGACGATTTCATTCCCAGGGTCTAACACATCCACAGTCACAGGATGGACATACTCCTGGGAGTCACGTATCTTGTATCCAACGCAAAACTGATAGTTAATTGTAACCCTCGCACCTTCGTAATGACAATGAAACACACAAATATCGTCACGATTCAATGCACTAGTCTGCAGCCGGTCACACTCCCAGGATCTTACACAGCCATAGCCATAGGATGGACATTCTCCTGGGAGTCACTTTTCTTGCTTCCGACGCAAAACCGATAGTTAATTGTAACTCTGCACCCTCGTAATGACAATGAAACACACAAATTGCATCAGGATTCAATGCAGTAGTCTGCAGACGATTTTACTCGCAGGGTCTAACACATCCACAATCACAGGACGGATATTCTCCTGGGAGTCACGTATCTTGTGTCCGACGCTAAACCGATAGTTAATTGTAACCCTCGCACCTTCGTAACGACAATAAAACACACAAATTGCGTCTCGATTCAATGCAGTAGTCTACAGACTATTTCACTCCCGGGGTCTAACACATCCACAGTCACAGGATGGACAATCTCCTGGGAGTCACGTTTCTTGGTTCCGATGAAAAACCGATAGTTAACTGTAACTCTCGCACCCTCGTAATGACAATAAATTACACAAATTGCGTCATGATTTATTGCAGTAGTCTGCAGCCGATTTCACTCCCAGGGTCTTAAACAGCCACAGTCACAGCATAGACATTCTCCTGGGAGTCACGTTTCTTTTTTCAGACGCAAAACCGATAGTTAATTGTAACCCTCGCACCCTCGTAATGAGAATGAAACACACAAATTGCGTCACGATTCTATGCAGTAGTCTGCAGCCGATTTCATTCCCAGGGTCTTACACAGCTACGACCACAGGATGGACATTCTCCTGGGAGTTATGTTACTTGTTTCCTGCGCAAAAACCGATAGTTAATTGTAACCCTCGCACCCTCGTAATGACAATGAAACACAAAAATTGCGTCACGATTCAATGCAGTAGTCTGCAGACAATTTCACTCCCAGGGTAACACATCCACGGTCACAGAACGGACATTCTCCTGGGAGTCACGTATCTTGTGTCCGACGCAAAACCGATAGTTAATTTTAACACTCGCACATTCTTAATGACAATGAAACACACAAATTGCGTCACAATTCATTGCAGTAGCCTGCAGCCGATTTCACTCCAAGGGTCTAACAAAGCCGCGGTCACAGCATAGACATTCTCCTGCGAGTAACGTATCTTGTTTCCGACGCAAAACCGATAGTTAACTGTAACCCTCGCACACTCGTAATGACAATTAAACACACAAATTGCGTCACGTATCAATGCAGTGGTCTGCAGCCTATTTCACTCCCAGGATCTTACACAGCCACAGCAATAGGATGGACATTCTCCTGGGACTCACGTTTCTTGTTTCCGACGCAAAACCGATAGTTAATAGTAACCCTCGCACCCTCGTAATGACAATGAAACACACAAATTGCGTCACGATTCAATGCAGTAGTCTGCAGACCATTTCACTCCCAGGGTCTAACACATCCACAGTCACAGGATGGACATTCTTCTGGGAGTCACTTTTCTTGTTTCCTGCGCAAAACCGATAGTTAATTGTAACCCTCGCACCCTCGTAATTTCAATGAAACACACAAATTGCGTCACGATTCAATGCAGTAGTCTGCAGACGATTTCACTCCCAGGGTCTAACACATCCACGGTCACAGAATGGACATTCTCCTGGGAGTAACGTATCTTGATTCCAACGCAAAACCTATAGTTAATTGTAACCCTCGCACCTTCGCAATGACAATGAAGCACACAAATTGCGCCACGATTCATTGCAGTAGTCTGCAGCCGATTTCACACGCAGGGTCTTACCCAGCCACGGTCACAGCATTGACATTCTCCTGGGAGTCACGTTTCTTGTCTCCTACGCAAAACCGATAGTTAATTGTAACCCTCGCCAATTCGTAATAACATTGATACACTTAAATTGTGTCACGATTAGTTGCAGTAGTCTGCAGCCGATTTCACACCCAGGGTCTTACCCAGCCACGGTCACAGCATTGACATTCTCCTGGGAGTCACGTTTCTTGTCTCCTACGCAAAACCGATAGTTAATTGTAACCCTCGCCAATTCGTAATGACATTGATACACTTAAATTGTGTCACGATTAGTTGCAGTAGTCTGCAGCCGATTTCACGCCCAGGATCTTACACATCCACAGTCAATGGATGGACATTCTCCTGGGAGTCACGTTTCTGGTTTCCGACGCATAACCGATAGTTAATTGTAACCCTCGCACCTTCGTAATGACAATGAAGCACACAAATTGCGCCACGATTCATTGCAGTAGTCTGCAGCCGATTTCACTCACAGGGTCTTACACAGCCATAATCACAGCATAGACATTCCCCTGGGAGTCACGTTTCTTATTTCCGAAGCAAAACCGATATTTAATTGCAACCCTCGCACCCACGTAATGACAATGAAACACACAAATTGGGTCTCGATTCACTGCAGTAGTCTGCAGACGATTTCACTCCCAGGGTCTAACACATCCACGGTCACAGGATGGACATTCTCCCAGGGTCTTACACAGCCACGGTCACAGCATAGACATTCTGCTGGGAGTCTCGTTTCTTGTTTCCGACGCAAAACCGATAGTTAACTGTAACCCTCGCACAATCGAAATGACAATGAAACACACAAATTGCGTCACGATACATTGCAGTAGTCAGCAGCCGATTTTACTCCTGGGTCTTACACTGCCGCGGTCACAGCGTAGACATTCTCCTGGGAGTAACGTTTCTTGTTTCCCACGCAAAACCGATAGTTAATTGTAACCCTCGCACCCTCGCAATGACACTGAAACACACAAATATCGTCACGACCAATGCAGTAGTCTGCAACCGATCACACTCCCAGGAACTAACACAGCCACAGCCATAGGATGGACATTCTCCTGGGAGTCACGTTTCTTGTTTCCGACGCAAAACCGATAGTTAATTGCAACACTCGCACCCTCGTAATGACAATAAATTACACAAATTGCGTCTTGATTCATTGCAGTAGCCTGCAGCCGATTTCACTCCCAGGGTATTACACAGCCACGGTCACAGCATAGACATACTCCTGGGAGTCACATTTCATTTTTCAGACGCAAAACCGATAGTTAACTGTAACCCTCGTACCCTCGTAATGACAATGAAACACAGAATTTGCGTCACGATTCAATGCATTAGCCTGCAGACGATTTCACTCACACATCTACGGTGACAGAATGGACATTCTCCTGGGAGTCACGTATCTTGGGTCCGACGCAAAACCAATAGTTAATTTTAATCCTCGCACCTTCTTAATGACAATGAAACTCACAAATTGCGTCACAATTAATTGCAGTAGCCTGCAGCCGATTTCACTCCAAGGGTCTAACAAAGCCGCGGTCACAGCATAGACATTCTCCTGGGAGTAACGTATCTTGTTTACGACGCAAAACCGATAGTTAACTGTAACCCTCGCACACTCGTAATGACAATTAAACACACAAATTGCGTCACGTATCAATGCAGTGGTCTGCAACCGATCACACTCCCAGGATCTTACACAGCCACAGCCATAGGATGGACATTCTCCTGGGAGTCACGTTTCCTGTTTCCGACGCAAAACCGATAGTTAATTGTAAACCTCGCACCCTCGCAATGACAATGAAACACACAAATATCGTCACGATTCAATGCAGTAGTCTGTAGCCAATCACACTTCCAGGATCTTACACAGCCACAGCCATAGAATCGACATTATCCTGGGAGTCACGTTTCTTGTTTCCTGCGCAAAACCGATAGTTAATTGTAACCGTCGCACCCTCGTAATGACAATGAAACACAGAATTTGCGTCACGATTCAATGCATTAGCCTGCAGACGATTTCACTCATACATCTACGGTGACAGAATGGACATTCTCCTGGGAGTCACGTATCTTGGGTCCAACGCAAAACCAATAGTTAATTTTAATCCTCGCGCCTTCTTTATGACAATGAAACTCACAAATTGCGTCACAATTCATTGCAGTAGCCTGCAGCCGATTTCACTCCAAGGGTCTAACAAAGCCGCGGTCACAGCATAGACATTCGCCTGGGAGTAACGTATCTTGTTTCCGACGCAAAACCGATAGTTAATTGTAACCCTCGCACCCTCGTAATGTCAATGAAACACACAAATTGCGTCACGATTCATTGCAGTAGTCTGCAGCCGATTTCACTCCCAGGGTCTTACACAGCCACGGTCACAGCACTGACATTCTCCTGGGAGTCACGTTTCTTGTTTCCGGCGCACAACCAATAGTTAATTGTAACCCTCGCACCCTCGTAATGACAACGAAACACACACATTACGTCACGATACAGTGAAGTAGTCTGCAGACGATTTCACTCCCAGGGTCTTACACTGCCACGGTCACCGGATGGACATTCTCCTGGGAGTATAATTTTTGTTTCCGACACAAAACTGATAGTTAATTCTAACCCTCCCACCCTCGTAATGTCAATGAAACACACAAATTGCGTCACGATTCAATGCAGTAGTCTGCAGACGATTTTACTCCCAGGGTCTAACACATCCACAATCACAGGACGGATATTCTCCTGGGAGTCACGTATCTTGTGTCCGACGCTAAACCGATAGTTAATTGTAACCCTCGCACATTCGTAATGACAATGAAACACACAAATTACGCCACGATTCAATGAAGTAGTCTACAGACGATTTCACTCCCAGGGTGTAACACATCCACAGTCACAGGATGGACATTTTCCTGGTAGTCACGTATCTTGTGTCTGACGCAAAACTGATAGTTAATTGTAGCCCTCGCACCTTCGTAATCACAAAGAAACACACAAATATCGTCACGATTCAATGCAGTAGTCTGCAGCCGATCACACTTCCAGGATCTTACACAACCACAGCCATAGACTGGACATTCTCCTTGGAGTAACGTGTCTTGTCTCCGACGAGAAAACCGATAGTTAATTGTAACCCTCGCACCCTCGTAATGACAATGAAACACAAAAATATCGTCACGATTCAATGCAGTAGTCTGCAGCCGATCACACTCCCAGGATCTTACACAGCCACAGCCATAGGATGGACATTCTCCTGGGAGTCACGTTTCCTGTTTCCGACGCAAAACCGATAGTTAATTGTAAACCTCGCACCCTCGCAATGACAATGAAACACACAAATATCGTCACGATTCAATGCAGTAGTCTGTAGCCGATCACACTTCCAGGATCTTACACAGCCACAGCCATAGAATCGACATTCTCCTGGGAGTCACGTTTCTTGTTTCCGACGCAAAACCGATAATTAATTGTAACTCTCGCACCCTCGTAATGACAATAAATTACACAAATTGTGTCATGATTCATTGCAGTAGTCTGCAGCCAATTTCACTCCCAGGGTCTTACACAGCCACGGTCACAGCATAGACATTCCCCTGGGAGTCACGTTTCTTTTTTCAGACGCAAACCGATAGTTAACTGTAACCCTCGCACCCTCGTAATGACAATGAAACACCAATTTGCGTCACGATTCAGTGCAGTAGGCTGCAGACGATTTCACTCCCAGTGTCTTACACATCCACAGTCAGAGTATGGACATTCTCCTGGGAGTCACGTTTCTTGTTTCCTGCGCAAAACCGATAGTTAATTGTAACCGTCGCACCCTCGTAATGACAATGAAACACAGAATTTGCGTCACGATTCAATGCATTAGCCTGCAGACGATTTCACTCACACATCTACGGTGACAGAATGGACATTCTCCTGGGAGTCACGTATCTTGGGTCCGACGCAAAACCAATAGTTAATTTTAATCCTCGCACCTTCTTAATGACAATGAAACTCACAAATTGCGTCACAATTCATTGCAGTAGCCTGCAGCCGATTTCACTCCAAGGGTCTAACAAAGCCGCGGTCACAGCATAGACATTCGCCTGGGAGTAACGTATCTTGTTTCCGACGCAAAACCGATAGTTAATTGTAACCCTCGCACTCTCGCAATGACAATGAAACACACAAATATCGTCACGATTCAGTGCACTATTCTGTAGCCGATCACATTCCCAGGATCTTACACAGCCACAGCCATAGGATGGAGATTCTCCTGGGACTCACGTTTCTTGTTTCCGACGCGAAACCGTTAGTTATTTGTAACCCTCGCACCCTCGTAATGACAATGAAACACACAAATTACGCCACGATTCAATGAAGTAGTCTACAGACGATTTCACTCCCAGGGTGTAACACATCCACAGTCACAGGATGGACATTTTCCTGGTAGTCACGTATCTTGTGTCTGACGCAAAACTGATAGTTAATTGTAGCCCTCGCACCTTCGTAATGACAAAGAAACACACAAATATCGTCACGATTCAATGCAGTAGTCTGCAGCCGATCACACTTCCAGGATCTTACACAGCCACAGCCATAGACTGGACATTCTCCTTGGAGTAACGTGTCTTGTCTCCGACGAGAAAACCGATAGTTAATTGTAACCTTCGCACCCTCGTAATGACAATGAAACACACAAATTGCGTCACGATTCATTGCAGTAGTCTGCAGCCGATTTCACTCCCAGGGTCTTACACAGCCACGGTCACAGCACTGACATTCTCCTGGGAGTCACGTTTCTTGTTTCCGGCGCACAACCAATAGTTAATTGTAACCCTCGCACCCTCGTAATGACAACGAAACACACACATTACGTCACGATACAGTGAAGTAGTCTGCAGACGATTTCACTCCCAGGGTCTTACACAGCCACGGTCACCGGATGGACATTCTCCTGGGAGTCTAATTTTTGTTTCCGACACAAAACTGATAGTTAATTCTAACCCTCCCACCCTCGTAATGTCAATGAAACACACAAATTGCGTCACGATTTATTGCAGTAGTCTGCAGCCGATTTCACCCCCAGGGTCTTACACGGCCACAGTCACAGCATAGACATTCTCCTGGGAGTCACGTTTCTTTTTTCAGACGCAAAACCGATAGTTAATTGTAACCCTCGCACCCTCGTAATGAGAATGAAACACACAAATTGCGAGACGATTCAATGCAGTAGTCTGCAGCCGATTTCATTCCCAGGGTCTTACACAGCTACGGCCACAGGATGGACATTCTCCTGGGAGTTATGTTACTTGTCTCCTGCGCAAAAACCGATAGTTAATTGTAACCCTCGCACCCTCGTAATGACAATGAAATACACAAATTGCGTCACGATTCAATGCAGTAGTCTGCAGACGATTTCACTCCCAGGGTAACACATCCACGGTCACAGAACGGACATTCTCCTGGGAGTCACGTATTTTGTGTCCGACGCAAAACCGATAGTTAATTTTAACACTCGCACATTCTTAATGACAATGAAACACACAAATTGCGTCACAATTCATTGCAGTAGCCTGCAGCCGATTTCACTCCAAGGGTCTAACAAAGCCGCGGTCACAGCATAGACATTCTCCTGCGAGTAACGTATCTTGTTTCCGACGCAAAACCGATAGTTAACTGTAACCCTCGCACCCTCGTAATGACAATGAAACACATAAATTGCGTCACGTATCAATGCAGTGGTCTGCAGCCTATTTCACTCCCAGGGTCTAACACATCCACAGTCACAGGATGGACATTCTCCTGGGAGTCACGTTTCTTGCTTCCTGCGCAAAACCGATAGTTAATTGTAACCTTCGCACCCTCGTAATTTCAGTGAAACACACAAATTGCGTCACGATTCAATGCAGTAGTCTGCAGACGATTTCACTCCCAGGGTCTAACACATCCACGGTCACAGAATGGACATTCTCCTGGGAGTAACGTATCTTGATTCCAACGCAAAACCGATAGTTAATTGTAACCCTCGCACCTTCGCAATGACAATGAAACACACAAATTTCGTCACGATTCAATGCAGTAGTCTGCGGCCGATCACACTTCCAGGATCTTACACAGCCACAGCCATAGAATCGACATCCTCCCGGGAGTCACGTTTCCTGTTTCCGACGCAAAACCGATATTTAATTGTAACCCTTGCACCCCCGTAATGACAATGAAACACACAAATTGCGTCACGATTCATTGCAGTAGTCTGCAGCCGATTTCACACGCAGGGTCTTACCCAGCCACGGTCACAGCATTGACATTCTCCTGGGAGTCACATTTCTTGTTTCCTACGCAAAACCGATAGTTAACTGTAACCCTTGCACCCTCGTAATGACAATGAAAAACACAAACAGCGTCACGATTCAGTGCAGTAGTCTGCAGACGATTTCACTCCCACGGTCTTACACAGCAACGGTCACAGCATAGACATTCTCCTGGCAGTCACGTTTCTTTTTTCCGACGCAAAACCGATAGTTAACTGTAACCCTCGCACCCTCGTAATGACATTTAAACACACAAATTGCGTCACGTATCAATGCAGTAGTCTGCAGCCGATTTCACTTCCTGGGTCTTACACAGCCACGGCCACACGATGCAAATTCTCCTAAGAGTCACGTTTTTTGTTTCCGACGAAAAAAACCGATAGTTAATTGTAACCCTCGCACCCTCGTAATGACAATGAAACACACAAATTAGGTCACGATTCAATCCAGTAGTCTGCAGACGATTTCACTCCCAGGGTCTAACACATCCACAGTCACAGGATAGACAATCTCCTGCGAGTCACGTTTCTTGTTTCCGACGCAAAACCGATAGTTAATTGTAACCCTCGCACCCTCATAATGACAATGAAACACACAAATTGTGACACGATTCAATGCAATAGTCTACAGCCGATTTCACTCACATAGTCTTACACAGCCATGGTCACGATTCAATGCAGTTGTCTGCATACGATTTCACTCCCGCAGTCTAACACATCCACAGTCACAGGATGGACATTCTCCTGGGAGTCACGTTTCTTGTTTCCTGCGCAAAACCGATAGTTAATTGTAACCCTCGCACCTTTGTAATTTCAATGAAACACACAAATTGCGTCACGATTCAATGCAGTAGTCTGCAGACGATTTCACTCCCAGGGTCTAACACATCCACGGTCACAGAATGGACATTCTCCTGGGATTAATGTATCTTGATTCCGACGCAAAACCGATAGTTAATTCTAACCCTCGCACCTCCGTAATGACAATGAAACACACAAATTGCGTCACGATTCAATGCAGTAATCTGCAGACGATTTCACTCCCAGGGTCTAACACATCCACGGTCACAGAATGGACATTCTCCTGGGAGTCACGTGTCTTGTGTCCGACGCAAAACCGATAGTTAATTTTAACCCTCGCAAGTTCGTAATGACAATGAAACACACAATTTGCGTCACGATACATTGCAGTAGTCAGCAGCCGATTTCACTCCTGGGACTTACACTGTTGCGGTCACAGCGTAGACATTCTCCTGGGAGTAACGTTTCTTGTTTCCCACGCAAAACCGGTAGTTAATTGTAACCCTCGCACCCTCGCAATGACACTGAACCACACAAATATCGTCACGACCAATGCAGTAGTCTGCAACCGTTCACACTCCCAGGAACTAACACAGCCACAGCCATAAAATGGACTTTCTCCTGGGAGTCACGTTTCTTGTTTCCGACGCAAAACCGATAGTTAATTGCAACCCTCGCACCCTAGTAATGACAATAAATTACAGAAATTGCGTCTTGATTCATTGCAGTAGTCTGCAACCGATTTCACTCCCAGGGTCTTACACAGCCACGGTCACAGCATAGACATACTCCTCGGAGTCACATTTCTTTTTTCAGACGCAAAACCGATAGTTAACTGTAACCCTCGCACCCTCGTAATGATAATGAAACACACAATTGCGTCACGATTCAATGCATTAGCCTGCAGACGATTTCACTCACACATCTATGGTCACAGAATGGACATTCTCCTGGGAGTCACGTATCTTGTGTCCGACGCAATACCGATAGTTAATTTTAACCGCCGCAAGTTCGTAATGACAATGAAACACACAATTTGCGTCATGATACATTGCAGTAGTCAGCAGACGATTTCACTCCTGGGTCTTACACTGCCGCGGTCACAGCGTAGACATTCTCCTGGGGATAACGTTTCTTGTTTCCCACGCAAAACCGATAGTTAATTGTAACCCTCGCACCCTCGCAATGACACTGAAACACACAAATATCGTCACGACCAATGCAGTAGTCTGCAACCGTTCACACTCCCAGAAACTAACACAGCCACAGCCATAGGATGGGCATTCTCCTGGGAATCACGTTTCCTGTTTCCGACGCAAAACCGATATTTAATTTTAACCCTCGCACCTTCTTAATGACAATGAAACTCACAAATTGCGTCACATATCATTGCAGTAGCCTGCAGCTGATTTCACTCCAAGGGTCTAACAAAGCCGCGGTCACAGCATAGACATTCTCCTGGGAGTAAAGTATCTTGTTTCTGACGCAAAACCGATAGTTAATTGTAACCCTCGCACTCTCGCAATGTCAATGAAACACACAAATATCGTCACGATTCAATGCACTATTCTGTAGCCGATCACATTTCCAGGATTTTACACAGCCACAGCCATAGGATGGAGATTCTCCTGGGACTCACGTTTCTTGTTTCCGACGCGAAACCGATAGTTATTTGTAACCCTCGCACCCTCGTAATGACAATGAAAAACACAAATTACGCCACGATTCAATGAAGTAGTCTACAGACGATTTCACTCCCAGGGTCTAACACATCCACAGTCACAGGTTGGACATTCTCCTGGTAGTCACATATCTTGTGTCTGACGCAAAACTGATAGTTAATTGTAACCCTCGCATCTTCGTAATGACAATGAAACACAAAAATATCGTCACGATTCAATGCAGTAGTCTGCAGCCGATCACACTTCCAGGATCTTACACAGCCACAGCCATAGAATGGACATTCTCCTGGGAGTCACGTTGCTTGTTTCTGGCGCAACACCGATAGTTAATTGTAACCCTCGCACCCTCGTAATGACAATGAAACACACAAATTGCGTCACGATTTAATGCAGTAGTCTCCAGACGATTTTACTCCCAGGGTCTAACACATCCACAATCACAGGACGGATATTCTCCTGGGAGTCACGTATCTTATGTCCGACGCAAAACCGATAGTTAATTGTAACCCTCGCACCTTCGTAATGACAATGAAACACACAAATTGCGTCTCGATTCAATGCAGTAGTCTGCAGACGATTTCACTCCCGGGGTCTAACACATCCACAGTCACAGGATGGACAATCTCCTGGGAGTCACGTTTCTTGTTTCCGATGCAAAACCGATAGTTAACTGTAACCCTTGCACCGTCGTAATGACAATGAAAAACACAAACAGCGTCACGATTCAGTGCAGTAGTCTGCAGACGATTTCACTCCCACAGTCTTACACAGCAACGGTCACAGCATAGACAATCTCCAGGGAGTCACGTTTCTTGTTTCCGACGCAAAACCGATAGTTAACTGTAACCCTCGCACCCTCGTAATGACAATGAAACACACAAACTGCGTCAAGATTCAGTGCACTAGTCTGCAGACGATTTCAATCCCATGTCCTAACACATCCACATTCACAGGATCGACATTCTCCTGGGAGTAACGTATCTTGTGTCCGAAGCAAAACCGATAGTTAATTGTAACCCTTGCACCGTCGTAATGACAATGAAACATACAAATTGCGTCACGATTCAGTGCAGTAGTCTGCAGCCGATTTCACTCCCAGGGTCTTACACAGCCACGGTCACAGCATAGACATTCTCCAGGGAGTCACGTTTCTTGTTTCCGACGCAAAACCGATAGTTAACTGTAACCCTCGCACCCTCGTAATGACAATGAAACACACAAACTGCGTCACGATTCAGTGCACTAGTCTGCAGACGATTTCAATCCCATGTCCTAACACATCCACATTCACAGGATCGACATTCTCCTGGGAGTAACGTATCTTGTGTCCGAAGCAAAACCGATAGTTAATTCTAACCCTCGCACCTTCGTAATGACAATGAAACACACAAATTGCGTCACGATTTAATGCAGTAGTCTCCAGACGATTTCACTCCCAAGGTCTAACACATCCACGGTCACAGAATGGACATTCTCCTGGGAGTCACGTATCTTGTGTCCGACGCAAAACCGATAGTTAATTGTAACCCTCACAATGACAATGAAACACAATAAATATCGTCACGACCAATGCAGTAGTCTGCAGCTGATCACACCCCCAGGATCTAACACAGCCACAGCCATAGGATGGACATTCTCCTGGGAGTCACGTTTCTTGTTTGCGACGCAAAACCGATAATTAATTGTAACCCTCGCACCCTCGTAATGACAATAAATTACACAAATTGTGTCATGATTCATTGCAGTAGTCTGCAGCCAATTTCACTCCCAGGGTCTTACACAGCCACGGTCACAGCATAGACATTCCCCTGGGAGTCACGTTTCTTTTTTCAGACGCAAACCGATAGTTAACTGTAACCCTCGCACCCTCGTAATGACAATGAAACACCAATTTGCGTCACGATTCAGTGCAGTAGGCTGCAGACGATTGCACTCCCAGTGTCTTACACATCCACAGTCAGAGTATGGACATTCTCCTGGGAGTCACGTTTCTTGTTTCCTGCGCAAAACCGATAGTTAATTGTAACCGTCGCACCCTCGTAATGACAATGAAACACACAAATTGCGTCACGATTCAATGCAGTAGTCTGCAGACAATTTCACTCCCAGGGTCTAACCCATCCACGGTCACAGAATGGACATTCTCCTTTGAGTCACGTATCTTGTGTCCGACGCAAAACCGATAGTTAATTGTAACCCTCGCACCCTCGCAATGACAATGAAACACACAAATATCGTCACAATTCAATGCACTAGTCTGTAGCCAATCACACTCCCGGGATTTACACAGCCATAGCCATAGGACGGACATTCTCCAGGGTGTCACATTTCTCGTTTCCGACGCAAAACCGATAGTTAATTGTAACCCTCGCACCCTCGTAATGGCAACGAAACACACAAATTACGTCACTATTCAATGAAGTAGTCTGCAGACGATTTCACTCCCAGGGTCTTACACAGCCACGGTCACAGCATAGACATTCTCCTGGGAGTCACGTATATTGTTAAGGACGCAAAACCGATAGTTAATAGTAACCCTTGCACCCTCGTAGTGTCAATGAGACACACAAATTGCGTCACGATTCAATGCAGTAGTTTGCAGCCGTTCACACTCCCACGACCTTAAGCAGCCACAGCCGTAGGATGGACATTCTCCTGGGAGTCACATTTCCTGTTTCCGGCGCAAAACCGATAGTTAATTGTAACCCTCGCAACTTCATATTTACAATGAACACACAAATTGCGTCACGAGTCAATGCAGTAGTCTACAGACGATTTCACTCCCAGGGTCTAACACATTCACTGTCACTTCATAGACATACTCCTGTCAGTCACGTTTCTTGTTTGCGACGCAAAACCGATAGTTCATTGTAACTCTCGCACCCTCGTAATGACAATGAAACACACAAATTGCGTCAAGATTCATTGCAGTAGTTTGCAGCCGATTTCACTCCCAGGGCTTTAAACAGCCACGGACACTGCATAGAAATTCTCCTCGGAATCATGTTTCTTGTTTCCGACGCATAACCGATAGTTAATTAAAACCCTCGCACCTTCGTAATGACAATGAAACACACAAATTGCGTCACGATTCATTGCAGTAATCTGCAGCCGATTTCACTACCATTTTCTGACACATCCACATTCACAGGATGGACATTCTCCTGGGAGTCACGTATCTTGTGTCCGACGCAAAACCGATAGTTAATTCTAAACCTAGCAGCTTTGTAATGACAATGAAACACACAAATTGCGTCACGCTTCAATGCAGTAGTTTGCAGCCGATCACACTCCCAGGATCTTACACAGCCACAGCCATAGGATGAACATTCTCCTGGGAGTCACGTTTCATATTTCCGGCGCAAAACCGATAGTTAATTGTAACCCTCGTACCCTCGTAATGACATTGAAACACATAAATTGGGTCACGATTCAATGCAGTAGTCTGCAGACGATTTCACTTCCAGGGTCTAACACATCCACGGTCACAGGATGGATATTCTTCTGGGAGTCACATATCCTGTTTCCGACGCAAAACCGATAGTTAATTGTAACCCTCGCACCTTCGTAATGACAATGAAACACACAAATTGCGTCACGATTCATTGCAGTAGTCTGCAGCCGATTTCACTCCCACGGTCTTACATTCAAGGTCACAGCATAGACACTCTCCTGCGAGTCACGTTTCTTGTTCCCGACGCAAAACCGATAGTTAATTGTAACCCTCGCACCCTCGTAATGACAATCAAACACATAAATTGCGTCACGATTCAATGCAGTAGTCTGCAGACGATTTCACTCCCAGGGTCTAATACATCCACGGTCACACGATGGACATTCTCCTGGGAGCCACGTATCTTGTGTCCGACGCAAAACCGATAGTTAATTGTAACCCTTGCACCTTCGTAATGAGAGTGAAACACACAAAATGCGTCACGATTCAATGCAGTAGTCTGCAGACGATTTCACTCCCAGGGTCTAACACATCCACGGTCACAGGATGGATATTCTCCTGGGAGTCACGTATATTGTGTCTGATGCAAAACCGATAGTTAATTGTAACCCTAGCACCTTCGTAATGACAATGAAGCACACAAATTGCGTCACGATTCATTGCAGTAGTCTGCAGCCGATTTAGCTCCCAGGGTCTTACACAGCCACGGACACAGCATAGACATTCTCCTGGAAGTCACGTTTCTTGTTTCCGACGCTAAACCCATAGTTAATTTTAACCCTCGCACCTTCGTAATGACAATGAAACACACAAATTGCGTCACAATTCATTGCAGTAGTCTGCAGCCGATTTCACTCCCAGGGTGTAACAAAGCCGCAGTCACAGCATAGACATTCTCCTGGGAGTAACGTATCTTGATTCCGACGCAAAACCGATAGTTAATTATCACCCTCGCACCTTCGTAATGACAATGAGACACACAAATTGTGTTACGATTCAATGCAGAAGTCTGCAGACGATTTCACTCCCAGGGTCTAACACATCCACGGTAAGAGGATGGACATTCTGCTGGGAGTCACGTTTCTTGTTTCCGACGCAAAACCGATAGTTAATTGTAACCCTCGCACCCTCGTACTGACAATGAAACACACAAATTGCGTCACGATTCAATGCAGTAGTCTGCAGAAAATTTCTCTCCCAGGGTCTTACATATCCACGGTCGCAGCATAGACATTCTCCTGGGAGTCACGTTTCTTGTTTCCGACGCAAAACCGATAGTTAATTGAAACCCTCGCACCCTCGCAATGACAATGAAACACCCAAATATCGTCACGATTCAATGCAGTTGTCTGCAGCCGATCACACTCCCAGGATCTTACACAGCCACAGCCGTAGGATGGACATTCTCCTGGGAGTCACATTTCTTGTTTCCGGCGCATAACCGATAGTTAATTAAAACCCTCGCACCCTCATATTGACAACGAAACACACAAATTGCGTCACGATTCTATGCAGTAATCTACCGACGATTTCACTCCCAGGGTCTAACACATCCACGGTCACAGCATAGATATTCTCCTGGGAGTCACGTTTCTTGTTTCCGACGCAAAACCGATAGTTAATTTTAAATCTCGCACCTTCGTAATGACAAGAAACACACAAATTGAGTCACGTTTCATTGCAGAAGTCTGCAGACGATTTCACTCCCAGGGTCTAACACATCCACTGTAAGAGGATGGACATTCAGCTGGGGGTCACGTTTCTTGTTTCCGACGCAAAACCGATAGTTAATTGCAACGCTCGCACCCTCGTAATGACAATGAAACACACAAATTGCGTCACGATTCAATGCAGTAGTATGCAGACGATTTCACTCCCAGGGTCTAACACATCCACGGGCACAGGATGGATATTCTCCTTGGAGTCACGTTTCTTGTTTCCGACGCAAAACCGATAGTTAATTGTAACACTCACACCTTCGTAATGACAATGAAACACACAAATTGCGTCACGATTCATTGCAGGTGTCTGCAGCCGATTTCACTACCAGGACCTAACACATGCACTGTCACAGGATGGACATTCTCCTGGGAGTCACGTATGTTGTGTCCAACGCAATACCGATAGTTAATTG
Source organism: Schistocerca gregaria (assembly GCF_023897955.1). Classification (NCBI taxonomy): domain Eukaryota; kingdom Metazoa; phylum Arthropoda; class Insecta; order Orthoptera; family Acrididae; genus Schistocerca; species Schistocerca gregaria. The sequence goes on along the minus strand of NC_064931.1, from coordinate 172,106,889 downwards.
TAACCCTCGCACCTACGTAATGACAATGAAACACACAAATTGCGTCACGATTAAATGCAATATTCTGCAGACGATTTCACTCCCAGTTTCTAACACATCCACGGTCACAGAATAGACATTCTCCTGGGAGTCAAGTATCTTGAGTCCGACGCAAAACCGAGAGCTAATTTTTACCCTCGCATCTTCGTAATGACAATGAAACACACAAATTGCGTCACGATTCGTTGCAGTAGTCTGCAGCCGATTTCACTACCAGGGTCTTACACAGCCACGGTCACAGCATAGACATTCTCCTGGGAGTCACGTTTCTTGTTTCCGACGCAAAACCGATAGTTAATTGTAACCCTCGCACCCTCGAAATGACTATAAACACACAAATATGGTCACGATTCAATGCAATAGTCTGCAGCCGATCACATTCCCAGGATCATACACAGCCACAGCCATAGGATGGACATTCACCTGAGAGTCACGTTTCTTGCTTCCGACGCAAAACCGATAGTTAATTGTAATCTTCGCACCCTCGTAATGACAATGAAACACACAAATTACGCCACGATTCAATGACGTAGTCTGCAGACGATTTCACTCCCAGGGTCTAACACATCCACAGTCACAGGATGGACATTTTCCTGGGAGTCACGTATCTTGTATCCGACGCAAAACTGATAGTTAATTGTAACCCTCGCACCTTCGTAATGACAATGAAACACACAAATATCGTCACGATTCAATGCAGTAGTCTGCAGCCGATCACACTCCCAGGATCTTACACAGCCACAGCCATAAAATGGACATTCTCCTGGGAGTCACGTTTCTTGTTTCCGACGCAAAACCGATATTTAATTGTAACCCACGCACCCTCGTACTGACAATGAAACACACAAATTGCGACAAGATTCAATGCAGTAGTATGCAGACGATTTCACTCCCAGGGTCTAACACATCCACGATCACAGGATGGATATTCTCCTGGGAGTCAGGTATCCTGTTTCCGACGCAAAACCGATAGTTAATTGTAACCCTCGCACCCTCGTAATGACAATGAAACACAAAAATTGCGTCACGATTCAATGCAGAAGTATGCAGACGATTTCACTCCCAGGGTCTTACACATCCACGGTCACAGGATGGACATTCTCCTGGGAGCCACGTATCTTGTGTGCGACGCAAAAAAGATAGTTAATTGTAACCCTCGCAACTTCGTAATGAGAATGAAACACACAAATTGCGTCACGATTCATTGCAGTAGTCTGCAGACGATTTCACTCCCAGGCTCTTTCACAGCCACGGTCACAGCAGATACATTCTCCTGGGAGTCACGTCTTTTGTTTCCGACGCAAAACCGATAGTTAATTTTAACTCTCGCACCTTCGTAATGACAAGAAACACACAAATTGCGTCACGATTCATTGCAGTAGTCTGCAGCCGATTTCACTCCCAGGGTCTTACATAGCCACGGATACAGAATAGACATTCTCCTCAGACTCACATATCTTGTGTCCGACGCAAAACCGATAGTTAGTTGTAACCCTCACACCTTCGTAATGACAATGAAACACACAAATTGCGTCACGAATCATTTCAGTAGTCTGAAGCCGATTTCACTATCAGGACCTAACACATCCACTGACACTGCATGGACATTCTCCTGGGAGTCACGTATCTTGTGTCCGACGCAAAACCGATAGTTAATTGTAACGCTCGCACCTTCGTAATGACAATGAAACACACAAATTGCTCACGACTCATTGCAGTAGTCTGCAGCCGATTTCACTCACAGGGTCTTACACGGCCATGGTCTCAGCATTGACATTTCCCTGGGAGTCACGTTTCTTGTTTCCGAAGCAAAACCGATATTTAATTGCAACCCTCGCACCCACGTAATGACAATGAAACACGCAAATTGCGTCACGATTCATTGCAGTGGTCTGCAGACGATTTCACTCCCAGGGTCTAACACATCCACGGTCACAGGATGGACATTCTCCCAGGGTCATACACAGCCACGGTCGCAGCATAGTCATTCTCCTGGGAGTCACGTTTATGGTTTTACACTCAAAACCGATAATTAACTGTTACCCTCGCACCCTCGTAATGACAATGAAACACACAAACTGCGTCACGAATCAGTGCAGTAGTCTGCAGTCGATTTCACTCCCAGGGTCTAACACATCCACGGTCACATGATGGACATTCTCCTGGAAGTAACGTATCTTGTGTCCAACGTAAAACCGATAGTTAATTGTAACCCTCGCACCTACGTAATGACAATGTAACACACAAATTGCGTCACGAGTCAATGCAGTAGTTTGCAGCCGTTCACACTCCCACGACCTTAAGCAGCCACAGCCGTAGGATGGACATTCTCCTGGGAGTCACATTTCCTGTTTCCGGCGCAAAACCGATAGTTAATTGTAGCCCTCGCAACTTCATATTTACAATGAACACACAAATTGCGTCACGAGTCAATGCAGTAGTCTATAGACGATTTCACTCCCAGGGTCTAACACATCCACTGTCACTTCATAGACATTCTCCTGGCAGTCACGTTTCTTGTTTGCGACGCAAAACCGATAGTTAATTGTAACCCTCGCACCCTCGTAATGACAATGAAACACACAAATTGCGTCAAGATTCATTGCAGTAGTTTGCAGCCGATTTCACTCCCAGGGTTTTAAACAGCCACGGACACAGCATAGAAATTCTCCTCGGAATCATGTTACTTGTTTCCGACGCATAACCGATAGTTAATTAAAACCCTCGCACCTTCGTAATGACAATGAAACACACAAATTGCGTCACGATTCATTGCAGTAATCTGCAGCCGATTTCACTACCATTGTCATACATAGCCACGGATACAGCATAGACATTCTCCTGAAAGTCACGTTTCTTGTTTCCGACGCAAAACCGATAAATAATTGTAACCCTCTCACCCTCTTAATGACAATGAAGCACGCAAATTGCGTCACGATTCAGTGCAGTAGTCTGCAGACGATTTCACTCCCATTTACTGACACATCCACATTCACAGGATGGACATTCTCCTGGGAGTCACGTATCTTGTGTCCGACGCAAAACCGATAGTTAATTCTAAACCTAGCAGCTTTGTAATGACAATGAAACACACAAATTGCGTCACGCTTCAATGCAGTAGTTTGCAGCCGATCACACTCCCAGGATCTTACAAAGCCACAGCCATAGGATGAACATTCTCCTGGGAGTCACGTTTCATATTTCCGGCGCAAAACCGATAGTTAATTGTAACCCTCGTACCCTCGTAATGACATTGAAACACATAAATTGCGTCACGATTCAATGCAGTAGTCTGCAGACGATTTCACTTCCAGGGTCTAACACATCCACGGTCACAGGATGGATATTCTTCTGGGAGTCACATATCCTGTTTCCGACGCAAAACCGATAGTTAATTGTAACCCTCGCACTTTCGTAATGACAATGAAATACACAAATTGCGTCACGATTCATTGCAGTAGTCTGCAGCCGATTTCACTCCCAGGGTCTTACATTCAAGGTCACAGCATAGACACTCTCCTGGGAGTCACGTTTCTTGTTCCCGACGCAAAACCGGTAGTTAATTGTAACCCTCGCACCCTCGTAATGACAATCAAACACATAAATTGCGTCACGATTCAATGCAGTAGTCTGCAGACGATTTCACTCCCAGGGTCTAATACATCCACGGTCACACGATGGACATTCTCCTGGGAGTCACGTATCTTGTGTCCGACGCAAAACCGATAGTTAATTGTAACCCTCGCACCTTCGTAATGAGAGTGAAACAAACAAATTGCGTCACGATTCATTGCATAGTCTGCAGACGATTTCACTCCCAGGCACTTACACAGCCACGGTCACAGCATAGACATTCTCCTGGGATTCTCGTTTCTTGTTTACGGCGCATAACCGATAGTTTATTAAAACCCTCGCACACTCATATAGACAATGAAACACACAAATTGCGTCACGATTCAATGCAGTAATCTAAAGACTATTTCACTCCCCGGGGCTAACACAATAACGTTCACAGGATGGATATTCTCCTCGGAGTCATGTTTCTTGTTTCCGACGCAAAACCGATATTTAATTGTAACCCTCGCACCTTCGTAATGACAATGAAACACACAAATTGCGTCACGATTCAATGCAGTAGTCTGCAGACGATTTCACTCCCAGGGTCTAACACATCCACGGTCACAGGATGGATATTCTCCTGGGCGTCACGTATGGCTTGTGGCCGACGCAAAACCGATAGTTAATTGTAACCCTTCTCCCTCGTAATGACAATGAAACACACAAATATCGTCACGATTCAATGCAGTAGTCTGCAGACGATTTCATTCCCAGGGTCTAACACATCCACGGTCACAGGATGGACATTCTCACATCTTGTGTCCGACGCAAAACCCAAAGTTAATTGTAACCCTCGCACTATCGTAATGACAATGAAACACACAAATTGCGTCACGATTCAATGCAGTAGTCTGCAGACGATTTCTCTCCCAGGGTCTAACATATCCACGGTCACAGCATAGACATTCTCCTGGGAGTCACGTTTCTTGTTTCCGACGCAAAACCGATAGTTAAGTGAAACCCTCGCACCCTCGCAATGATATTGAAACACCCAAATATCGTCACGATTCAATGCAGTTGTCTGCAGCCGATCACACTCCCGGGATCTTACACAGCCACAGCCGTAGGATGGACATTCTCCTGGGAGTCACATTTCTTGTTTCCGGCGCATAACCGATAGTTAATTAAAACCCTCGCACCCTCATATTGACAACGAAACACACAAATTGCGTCACGATTCTATGCAGTAATCTACAGACGATTTCACTCCCAGGGTCTAACACATCCGCGGTCACAGCATAGATATTCTCCTGGGAGTCACGTTTCTTGTTTCCGACGCTAAACCGATAGTTAATTTTAAATCTCGCACCTTCGCAATGACAAGAAACACACAAATTGAGTCACGTTTCATTGCAGAAGTCTGCAGACGATTTCACTCCCAGGGTCTAACACATCCACGGTCACAGGATGGACATTCTCCTGGTAGTCACGTTTCTTGTTTCTGACGCAAAACCGATAGTTAATTGTAAATCTCGTAATGACAATGAAACACACAAATAATGTCACGATTAAATGCAGTAGTCTGCAAACGATTTCACTCCGAGGGTCTTACACAGCCATGGATACAGGATAGACATTCTCCTGGGAGACAAATTTCTTGTTACCGACGCAAAACCGATAGTTAATTGAAACCCTCGCACCCTCGTAATGACAATGAAACTCACAAATTGCATCACGATTCAATGCAGTAGTCTGCAGACGATTTCACTCCCAGGGTCTAACACATCCACGGTCACAGGATGGATATTCTCCTGGGAGTGACGTTTCTTGTTTCCGACGCAAAACCGATAGTTAGCTGTAACCCTCGCACCTTCGTAATGTCAACGAAACACACAAATTGCGTCACGATTCATTGCAGTAGTCTGCAGCGGATTTCACTCCCAGGGTCTTACACAGCCATGGACAAAGCATAGACATTCTCCTGGGAGTCACGGTTCTTGTTACCGACGAAAAACCGATAGTTAATTCTCACCCTCGCTCCTTCGTAATGACAATTAAACACACAAATTGCGTCACGATTCATTGCAGTATTCTGCAGACGATTTCACTCCCAGGGTCTTACATAGCCACGGATACAGCATAGACATCCTCCTGGGAGTCACATTTCTTGTTTCCAACGCTAAACCGATAGTTAATTGTAACCCTCGCACCCTCGTAATGACAATGAAACTCACAAATTGCGTCACGATTCAGTGCAGTAGTCTGCAGACGATTTCACTCCCAGGGTCTTACACAGCCACGGCCCAGGATGGACATTCTCCTGGGAGTCACGTTTCTTGTTTCTGATGCAAAACTGATAGTTAATTGTAACCCTCGCACCTTCGTAATGACAATGAGACACCCAAATTGCGTCACGATTCAATGCAGTAGTTTGCAGGCGATCACACTCCATGGATCCTACACAGCCACAGCCATAGGATGGACATTCTCCTGGGAGTCACGTTTTTTTTTCCGGCGCAAAACCGATAGATAATTGTAACCCTCGCAATCTCGTAATGTCAACGAAACACACAAATTGCGTCACTATTCAATTCAGTAGTCTGCTGACGATTTCATTCCCAGGGTCTAACACATTCACGGTCACAGGATGGACATTCTCCTGGGAGTCAAGTTTCTTGTTTCTGACGCAAAAGCGATAGTTAATTGTAAGTCTCGTAATGACAATGAAACACAAAAATAAAGTCACGATTAAATGCAGTAGTCTGCAAACGATTTCAGTCCCAGGGTCTTACACAGCCACGGATACATCATAGACATTCTCCTGGGAGTCACGTTTCTTGTTACCGACGCAAAACCGATAGTTAATTGAAACCCTCGCACCCTCGTAATGACAATGAATCACATAAATTGCGTCACGATTCAATGCAGTAGTCTGCAGACGATTTCACTCCCAGGGTCTAACACATGCATTGTCACAGGATGGATATTCTCCTGGGAGTGACGTTTCTTGTTTCCGACGCAAAACCGATAGTTAATTGTAACCCTCGCACCTTCGTAATGACAATGAAACACACAAATTGCGTCACGATTCATTGCAGTAGTCGGCAACCGATTTCACTCCCAGGGTCTTACATAGCCACGGATACAGCATAGACATTCTCCTGGGAGTCACGTTTCTTGTTTCCGACGCAAAACCGATAGTTAATTGTAACCCTCCCACACTCGTAATGACAATGAAACACACAAATTGCGTCACGATTCAATGCAGTGTCTGCACACGATTTCACTCCCAGGGTCTAAAACATCCACGGTCACAGGATGGATATTCTCCTGGGAGTCACGTATCTTGTGTCCGATGCAAAACCGATAGTTAATTGTAACCCTCGCACCTTCGTAATGACAATGAAACACACAAATTGCGTCACGATTCATTGCAGTAATCTGCAGCCGATTTCACTCCCAGGGGCTTACGCCACAGATACAGCATAGACATTGTCCTGGGAGTCACGTTTCTTGTTTCCGAAGCAAAACCGATAGTTAATTGTAACCCTCGCACCTTCGTAATGACAATGATACACACAAATTGGGTCACGATTCAATGCAGTAGTTTGCAGCCGCTCACACTCCCAGGATCTTACACAGCCACAGCCATAGGATGAACATTCTCCTCGGAGTCACGTTTCATGTTTTCGTGCGCAAAAATATAGTTAATTGTAACCCTCGCATCCCCGAAATGACATTGAAACACACAAATTGCGTCACGATTCAATGAAGTAGTCTGCAGACGATTTCACTCCCAGGGTTTACAACATCGACGGTCAGAGGATGGACATTCTCCTGGGAGTCACGTTTCGTGTTTCTGACGCAAAACCGATAGTTAATTGTAAATCTCGTAATGACAATGAAACACACAAATAATGTCACGCTTAAATGCAGTAGTCTGCAGCCGATTTCACTCCCAGGTTATTACACAGCCACAGATAAAGCATAGCCATTCTCCTGGGAGTCACGTGTCTTGTTTCCGACGCAAAACCGATAGTTAATTCTCACCCTCGCACCTTCGTAATGACAATGATACACACAAATTCCGTCACGATTCAATGCAGTAGTTTGCAGCCGCTCACACTCCCAGGATCTTACACAGCCACAGCCATAGGATGAACATTCTCCTCGGAGTCACGTTTCATGTTTCCGGCGCAAAACCGATAGTTAATTGTAACCCTCGCACCCTCGTAATGACATTGAAACACACAAATTGCGTCACGATTCAATGCAGTAGTCTGCAGACAATTTCACTCCCAGGGTTTAACACATCCACGGACACAGGATGGACATTCTCCTGGGAGTCACGTTTCTTGTTTCTGACGCAAAACCGATAGTTAATTGTAAATCTCGTAATGACAAGGAAACACACAAATAATGTCACGATTAAATGCAGTAGTCTGCAGACGATTTCACTCCCAGGGTCTTACACAGCCACGATACAGCATAGACATTCTCCTGGGAGTCACGTTTCTTGTTACCGACAAAAAACCGATAGTTAATTGAAACCCTCACACCATCGTAATGACAATGAAACAGAAAAATTGCGTCGTGATTCAATGCAGTAGTCTGCAGACGATTTTACTCCCAAGGTCTAACACATCCACGGCGCGGGATGGACATTCTCCTGGGAGTCACGTTTCTTGTTTCTGACGCACATCCGATAATTAGTTGTAAATCTCGTAATGACAATGAAACACAGAAATAATGTCACGATTAAATGCAGTAGTCTGCAGCCGATCACACTCCCAGGATCTTACACAGCCATAGCTAGAGGATGGACATTCTCCTGGGAGTCACGTTTTTTGTTTCCGGCTCAAAAAAGATAGTTATTTGTAACCCTCGCAATCTCGTAATGTCAATGAAACACACAAATTGCGTCACGATTCAATGCAGTAGTCTGCTGACGATTTCACTCCCAGGGTCTAACACATTCATGGTCACAGGATGGACATTCTCCTGGAAGTCAAGTTTCTTGTTTCTGACGCAAAAGCGATAGTTAATTGTAAGTCTCGTAATGACAATGAAACACAAAAATAATGTCACGATTAAATGCAGTAGTCTGCAAACGATTTCACTCCCAGGGTCTTACACAGCCACGGATACAGCATAGACATTCTCCTGGGAGTCACGTTTCTTGTTACCGACGCAAAACCGATAGTTAATTGAAACCCTCGCACCCTCGTAATGACAATGAATCACACAAATTGCGTCACGATTCAATGCAGTAGTCTGCAGACGATTTCACTCCCAGGGTCTAACACATCCATGGTCACAGGATGGATATTCTCCTGCGAGTGACGTTACTTGTTTCCGACGCAAAACCGATAGTTAATTGTAACCCTCCCACACTCGTAATGACAATGAAACACACAAATTGCGTCACGATTCAATGCAGTGTCTGCAGACGATTTCACTCCCAGGGTCTAACACATCCACAGTCACAGGATGGATATTCTCCTGGGAGTCACGTATCTTGTGTCCGACGCAAAACCGACAGTTAATTGTAACCCTCGCACCTTCGTAATGACAACGAAACACACAAATTGGGTCACGATTCATTGCAGTAGTCTGCAGCCGATCTCATTCCCAGGGTCTTACACAGCCACGGACAAAGCATAGACATTCTCCTGGGAGTCACGGTTCATGTTTCCGACGCAAAACCGATACTTAATTCTAACCCTCGCACCTTCGTAATGACATTGAAACACACAAATTGCGTCACGATTCAATGCAGTAATCTGCAGTCGATTTCACACACGTGGTCTAACACATCCACGGTCACAGGATGGATATTCTCCTGGGATTCACGTATCTTGTGTCCGACGCAAAACCGATAGTTAATTGTAACCCTCGCACCTTAGTAATGACAACGAAACACATAAATTGCGTCACGATTCATTGCAGTAGTTTGCAGCCGATTTCACTCCCAGGTTCTTACACAGCCACAGATAAAGCATAGACATTCTCCTGGGAGTCACGTTTCTTGTTTCCGACGCAAAACCGATAGTTAATTCTCACCCTCGCACCTTCGTAATGACATTGAAACACACAAATTGCGTCACAATTCAAAGCAGTAGTTTGCAGCCGCTCACACTCCCAGGATCTTACACAGCCACAGCCATAGGATGAACATTCTCCTCGAAGTCACGTTTCATGTTTCCGGGGCAAAACCGATAGTTAATTGTAACCCTCGCACCCTCGTAATGACATTGAAACACACAAATTACGTCACGATTCAATGCAGTAGTCTGCAGACGATTTCACTCCCAGGGTCTTACACAGCCACGGATACAGCATAGACATTCTCCTGGGAGTCACGTTTCTTGTTTCTGACGCAAATCCGATAATTAGTTGTAAGTCTCGTAATGAAAATGAAACACAGAAATAATGTCACGATTAAATGCAGTAGTCTGCAGTCGATCATACTCCCAGGATCTTACACAGCCACAGCCATAGGATGGACATTTTCCTGGGAGTCACGTTTTTTGTTTCCGGCGCAAAACCGATAGTTAATTGCAAACCTCGCAATCTCGTAATGTCAATGAAACACACAAATTGCGTCACGATTCAATGCAGTAGTCTGCTGACGATTTCACTCCTAGGGTCTAACACATCCACGGTCAGAGGATGGATATTCTCCTGAGAGTCACGTTCCTTGTTTCCGACGCAAAACCGATAGTTAATTCTAAACCTCGCACCTTCGTAATGACAATGAGACACACAAATTGCGTCACGATTCAATGCAGTAGTTTGCAGGCGATTTCAGTCCCAGGGTCTAACCCATCCACGGTCACAGGATGGATATTCTCCGGGGAGTGACGTTTCTTGTTTCCGACGCAAAACCGATAGTTAATTGTAACCCTCGCACCTTCATAATGACAATGAAACACACAAATTGCGTCACGATTCAATGTAGTAATCTGCAGACGATTTCACTCCCAGGGTCTAAAACATCCACGGTCACAGGATGGATATTCTCCTGAGAGTCACGTTCCTTGTGTCCGATGCAAAACCAATAGTTAATTGTAACCCTCGCACCTTCGTAATGACAACGAAACACACAAATTGCGTCACGATTCATTGCAGTAGTCTGCAGCCGATTTCACTGCCAGGGACTTACACAGCCACGGACAAAGCATAGACATTCTCCTGGGAGTCACGGTTCATGTTTCCGACGCAAAACCTATACTTAATTCTCACCCTCGCACCTTCGTAATGACAATGAAACACACAAATTGCGTCACGATTCAATGCAGTAGTCTGCAGACGATTTCACTCCCAGGGTCTAACACATCCACGGTCAGAGGATGGACATTCTCCTGGGAGTCACGTTCCTTGCTTCCGGCGCATAACCGATAGTTAATTGTAACCCTCGCACCTTCGTAATGACAATGAAAAACACAAATTGCGTCACGATTCATTGCAGTAGTCTGCAACCGATTTCACTCCCAGGGTCTTACATAGCCACGGATACAGCATAGATATTCTCCTGGGAGTCACGTTTCTTGTTTCCGACGCAAAACCGATAGTTAATTGTAACCCTCCCACACTCGTAATGACAATGAAACACACAAATTGCGTCACGATTCAATGCAGTGTCTGCAGACGATTTCACTCCCAGGGTCTAACACATCCACAGTCACAGGATGGATATTCTCCTGGGAGTCACGTATCTTGTGTCCGATGCAAAACCGATAGTTAATTGTAACCCTCGCACCTTCGTAATGACAATGAAACACACAAATTGCGTCACGATTCATTGCAGTAATCTCCAGCCGATTACACTCCCAGGGGCTTACATAGCCACAAATACAGCATAGACATTCTCCTGGGAGTCACGTTTCTTGTTTCCGACGCAAAAAAAATAGTTAATTGTAACCCTAGCACCCTCGTAATGACAATGAATCACACAAATTGCGTCACGATTCAATGCAGTAGTCTGCAGACGATTTCACTCATAAGGTCTAACACATCCACGGTCACAGTATGGATATTCTCCTGGGAGTCACGTATTTTGTGTCCGACGCAAAACTGACAGTTAATTGTAACCCTCGCACCTTCGTAATGACAACGAAACTCACAAATTGGGTCACGATTCATTGCAGTAGTCTGCAGCCGATCTCATTCCCAGGGTCTTACACAGCCACGGACAAAGCATAGACATTCTCCTGGGAGTCACGGTTCATGTTTCCGACGCAAAACCGATACTTAATTCTAACCCTCGCACCTTCGTAATGACATTGAAACACACAAATTGCGTCACGATTCAATGCAGTAATCTGCAGTCGATTTCACACACATGGTCTAACACATCCACGGTCACAGGATGGATATTCTCCTGGGATTCACGTATCTTGTGTCCGACGCAAAACCGATAGTTAATTGTAACCCTCGCACCTTAGTAATGACAACGAAACACATAAATTGCGTCACGATTCATTGCAGTAGTTTGCAGCCGATTTCACTCCCAGGTTCTTACACAGCCACAGATAAAGCATAGACATTCTCCTGGGAGTCACGTTTCTTGTTTCCGATGCAAAACCGATAGTTAATTCTCACCCTCGCACCTTCGTAATGACATTGAAACACACAAATAGCGTCACAATTCAAAGCAGTAGTTTGCAGCCGCTCACACTCCCAGGATCTTACACAGCCACAGCCATAGGATGAACATTCTCCTCGAAGTCACGTTTCATGTTTCCGGGGCAAAACCGATAGTTAATTGTAACCCTCGCACCCTCGTAATGACATTGAAACACACAAATTACGTCACGATTCAATGCAGTAGTCTGCAGACGATTTCACTCCCAGGGTCTTACACAGCCACGGATACAGCATAGACATTCTCCTGGGAGTCACGTTTCTTGTTTCTGCCGCAAATCCGATAATTAGTTGTAAATCTCGTAATGAAAATGAAACACAGAAATAATGTCACGATTAAATGCAGTAGTCTGCAGTCGATCATACTCCCAGGATCCTACACAGCCACAGCCATAGGATGGACATTTTCCTGGGAGTCACGTTTTTTGTTTCCGGCGCAAAACCGATAGTTAATTGCAAACCTCGCAATCTCGTAATGTCAATGAAACACACAAATTGCGTCACGATTCAATGCAGTAGTCTGCTGACGATTTCACTTCTAGGGTCTAACACATCCACGGTCAGAGGATGGACATTCTCCTGAGAGTCACGTTCCTTGTTTCCGACGCAAAACCGATAGTTAATTCTAAACCTCGGACCTTCGTAATGACAATGAGACACACAAATTGCGTCACGATTCAATGCAGTAGTTTGCAGGCGATTTCAGTCCCAGGGTCTAACCCATCCACGGTCACAGGATGGATATTCTCCTGGGAGTGACGTTTCTTGTTTCCGACACAAAACCGATAGTTAATTGTAACCCTCGCACCTTCATCATGACAATGAAACACACAAATTGCGTCACGATTCAATGTAGTAGTCTGCAGACGATTTCACTCCCAGGGTCTAAAACATCCACGGTCAGAGGATGGATATTCTCCTGAGAGTCACGTTCCTTGTGTCCGATGCAAAACCAATAGTTAATTGTAACCCTCGCACCTTCGTAATGACAACGAAACACACAAATTGCGTCACGATTCATTGCAGTAGTCTGCAGCCGATTTCACTCCCAGGGTCTTACACAGCCACGGACAAAGCATAGACATTCTCCTGGAAGTCAAGTTTCTTGTTTCTGACGCAAAAGCGATAGTTAATTGTAAGTCTCGTAATGACAATGAAACACAAAAATAATGTCACGATTAAATGCAGTAGTCTGCAAACGATTTCACTCCCAGGGTCTTACACAGCCACGGATACAGCATAGACATTCTCCTGGGAGTCACGTTTCTTGTTACCGACGCAAAACCGATAGTTAATTGAAACCCTCGCACCCTCGTAATGACAATGAATCACACAAATTGCGTCACGATTCAATGCAGTAGTCTGCAGACGATTTCACTCCCAGGGTCTAACACATCCATGGTCACAGGATGGATATTCTCCTGCGAGTGACGTTTCTTGTTTCCGACGCAAAACCGATAGTTAATTGTAACCCTCGCACCTTCGTAATGACAATGAAAAACACAAATTGCGTCACGATTCATTGCAGTAGTCTGCAACCGATTTCACTGCCAGGGTCTTACATAGCCACGGATACAGCATAGATTTTCTCCTGGGAGTCACGTTTCTTGTTTCCGACGCAAAACCGATAGTTAATTGTAACCCTCCCACACTCGTAATGACAATGAAACACACAAATTGCGTCACGATTCAATGCAGTGTCTGCAGACGATTTCACTCCCAGGGTCTAACACATCCACAGTCACAGGATGGATATTCTCCTGGGAGTCACGTATCTTGTGTCCGATGCAAAACCGATAGTTAATTGTAACCCTCGCACCTTCGTAATGACAATGAAACACACAAATTGCGTCACGATTCATTGCAGTAATCTCCAGCCGATTACACTCCCAGGGGCTTACATAGCCACAAATACAGCATAGACATTCTCCTGGGAGTCACGTTTCTTGTTTCCGACGCAAAAAAAAATAGTTAATTGTAACCCTAGCACCCTCGTAATGACAATGAAACACACAAATTGCGTCACGATTCAATGCAGTAGTCTGCTGACGATTTCACTCCTAGGGTCTAACACATCCACGGTCAGAGGATGGACATTCTCCTGAGAGTGACGTTCCTTGTTTCCGACGCAAAACCGATAGTTAATTCTAAACCTCGCACCTTCGTAATGACAATGAGACACACAAATTGCGTCACGATTCAATGCAGTAGTTTGCAGGCGATTTCAGTCCCAGGGTCTAACCCATCCACGGTCACAGGATGGATATTCTCCTGGGAGTGACGTTTCTTGTTTCCGACGCAAAACCGATAGTTAATTGTAACCCTCGCACGTTCATAATGACAATGAAACACACAAATTGCGTCACGATTCAATGTAGTAGTCTGCAGACGATTTCACTCCCAGGGTCTAACACATCCACGGTCAGAGGATGGACATTCTCCTGGGAGTCACGTTCCTTGCTTCCGGCGCATAACCGATAGTTAATTGTAACCCTCGCACCCTCGTAATGACAATGAGACACCCAAATTGCGTCACGATACAACGCAGTAGTTTGCAGCCGATCACACTCCCAGAATCTTACACAGCCACAGCCATAGGATGGACATTCTCATGGGAGTCACGTTTCATGTTTCCGGCGCAAAACCAATAGTTAATTGTAACCCTCGCACCCTCGTAATGACATTGAAACACACAAATTACGTCACGATTCAATGCAGTAGTCTCCAGACGATTTCACTCCCAGGGTCTTACACAGCCACGGATACAGCATAGACATTCTCCTGGGAGTCACGTTTCTTGTTTCTGACGCAAATCCGATAATTAGTTGTAAATCTAGTAATGACAATGAAACACAGAAATAATGTCACGATTAAATGCAGTAGTCTGCAGCCGATCATACTCCCAGGATCTTACACAGCCACAGCCATAGGATGGACATTTTCCTGGTAGTCACGGTTTTTGTTTCCGGCGCAAAACCGATAGTTAATTGTAACCCTCGCAATCTCGTAATGTCAATCAAACACACAAATTGCGTCACGAGTCAATGCAGTAGTCTGCTGACGATTTCACTATCAGGGTCTAACACATCCACGAACAGAGGATGGACATTCTCCAGAGAGTCACGTTCCTTGTTTCCGACGCAAAACCGATAGTTAATTATAACCCTCGCACCTTCGTAATGACAATGAGACACACAAATTGCATCACGATTCAATGTAGTAGTTTGCAGGCGATTTCAGTCCCAGGGTCTAACACATCCACGGTCACAGGATGGATATTCTCCTGGGAGTGACGTTTCTTGTTTCCGACGCAAAACCGATAGTTAACTGTAACCCTCGCACCTTCATAATGACAATGAAACACACAAATTGCGTCACGATTCATTGCAGTAGTCTGCAGCCGATTTCACTCACAGGGTCTTACATAGCCACGGATACAGCATAGACATTCTCCTGTGAGTCACGTTTCTTGTTTCCGACGCTAAACTGATAGTTAATTGTAACCCTCGCACCCTCGTAATGACAATGAAACACACAAATTGCGTCACAGTTCAATGCAGTGTCTGCAGACGATTTCACTCCCAGGGTCTAACACATCCACGGTCACAGGATGGATATTCTCCTGGGAGTCACGTCTCTTCTGTCCGATGCAAAACCGATAGTTAATTGTAACCCTCGCACCTTCGTAATGACAATTAAACACACAAATTGCGTCACGATTCATTGCAGTAATCTGCAGCCGATTTCACTCCCAGGGGCTTACATAGCCACAGATACAGCATAGACATTCTCCTGGGAGTCACGTTTCTTGTTTCCGACGCAAAAAAATAGTTAATTGTAACCCTAGCACCCTCGTAATGACAATGAAACACACAAATTGCGTCACGATTCAATGCAGTACTCTGCAGACGGTTTCACTCATAAGGTCTATCAGATCCACGGTCACAGGATGGATATTCTCCTGGGAGTCAGGTATCTTGTGTCCGACGCAAAACCGACAGTTAATTGTAACCCTCGCACCTTCGTAATGACAATGAAACACACAAATATCGTCACGATTCAATGCAGTAGTCTGCAGACGATTTCACTCCCAGGGTCTAACACATCGACGGTCACAGGATGGACATTCTCCTGGGAGTCATATTTCTTGTTTCCGACGCGAAACAGATAGTTAATTGTAACTCTCGCAATGACAATGAAACACACAAATAGTGTCACGATTAAATGCAGTAGTCTGCAGCCGATCACACTCCCAGGATCTTCCACAGCCACAGCCATAAGATGGACATCCTCCAGGGAGTCACGCTTCTTGTTTCCGACGCAAAACCGATAGTTAATTGTAACCCTCGTAATGAGAATGAAACACACAAATAATGTCACGATTAAATGCAGTAGTCTGCAGCCGATCACACTCCCAGGATCTCACACAGCCACAGCCATAGGATGGACTTTCACCTGGGAGTCACTTTTCTTGTATCCTACGCAAAACCGATAGTTAATTGTAACCCAAGCACCCACGTAATGACAATGAAACACACAAATTGCGTCACGATTCAATGCAGTAGTCTGCAGACGATTTCACTCCCAGGGTCTAACACATCGACGGTCACAGGATGGACATTCTCCTGGGAGTCATATTTCTTGTTTCCGACGCGAAACAGATAGTTAATTGTAACTCTCGCAATGACAATGAAACACACAAATAGTGTCACGATTAAATGCAGTAGTCTGCAGCCGATCACACTCCCAGGATCTTCCACAGCCACAGCCATAAGATGGACATCCTCCAGGGAGTCACGCTTCTTGTTTCCGACGCAAAACCGATAGTTAATTGTAACCCTCGTAATGAGAATGAAACACACAAATAATGTCACGATTAAATGCAGTAGTCTGCAGCCGATCACACTCCCAGGATCTCACACAGCCACAGCCATAGGATGGACTTTCACCTGGGAGTCACTTTTCTTGTATCCTACGCAAAACCGATAGTTAATTGTAACCCAAGCACCCACGTAATGACAATGAAACACACAAATTGCGTCACGATTCAATGCAGTAGTCTGCAGACGATTTCTCTCCCAGGGCCTAACACATCCACGGTCACAGGATGGACATTCTCCTAGGAGTCAATTTTCGTGTTTCCGACGCAAAACCGATATTTAATTGTAAACTTCGCACCTTCGTAATGACACTGAAACACACAAATTGCAACACGATTCAATGCAGTAATCTGCAGACGATTTCACTCCCAGGGTCTAACACATCCACGGTCACAGGATGGACATTTTCTTGGGAGTCACGTTTCGTGTTTCCGACGCAAAACCGATAGTTAATTGTAACCCTCGCACCCTCGTAATTACAATGAAACACACAAATAATGTCACGATTAAATGCAGTAGTCTGCAGCCGATCACACTCCCAGGATCTTACACACCCACAGCCATAGAATGGACATTCTCCTGGGAGTCACGTTTCCTGTTTCCGACGCAAAACCGATAGTTAATTGTAACCCTCGCACCCTCGTAATGACAATGAAACACACAAATAATGTCACGATTAAATGCAGTAGTCTGCAGCCGATCACACTCCCAGGATCTTACACAGCCACAGCCATAGGATGGACATTCTCCTGGGAGTTACGTTTCGTGTTTCCGACGCAAAACCGATAGTTAATTGTAACCCTCGCACTCTCGTAATGACAATGAAACACACAAATTGCGACACGATTCAATGCAGTAGTCTGCAGACGATTTCACTCCCAGGGTCTAACTCATCCACGGTCACAGAATGGACATTCTCCTGGGAGTCACGTATCTTGTGTTTGACGCAAAACCGGTAGTTAATTGCAACCCTCGCACCTTCGTAATGACAATGAAACACACAAATTGCGTCAGATTCAATGCACGAGTTGCGGACGATTTCACTCCCAGGGTCTAACACATCCACGGTCACAGGATTTACATTCTCCTGGGAGTCACGTTTCGTGTTTCCGACGCAAAACCGATAGTTAATTGTAACCCTCGCACCCTCGTAATTACAATGAAACACACAAATAATGTCACGATTAAATGCAGTAGTCTGTAGCCGATCACACTCCCAGGGTCTTACACAGCCAGAGCCATGGGATGGACATTCTCCTGGGAGTCACGTTTCTAGTTTCCGACGCAAAACCGATAGTTAATTGTAACCCTCGCACTCTCGTAATGACAATGAAACACACAAATAATGTCACGATTAAATGCAGTAGTCTGCAGCCGATCACACTCCCAGGATCTTACACAGCCACAGCCATAGGATGGACATTCTCCTGGGAGTCACGTTTCTTGTTTCCGACGCAAAACCGATAGTTAATTGTAACCCTCGCACCCTCGTAATGACAATGAAACACACAAATAATGTCACGATTAAATGCAGTAGTCTGAGGACGATCACACTCCCAGGATCTTACACAGCCACAGCCATCGGATGGACATTCTCCTGGGAGTCACGTTTCTTGTTTCCCACGCAAAACCGATAGTTAATTGTAACCCTCGCACTCTCGTCATGACAATGAATCACACAAATTGCGTCACGGTTAAATGCAGTAGTCTTCAGCCGATCGCACTTCCAGGATCTTACACAGCCACAGCTATAGGATGTACATTCTCCTGGGAGTCACACTTCTTGTTCCGACGCAAAACCGATAGTTAATTGTAACCCTCGCACCTTCGTAATGACAATGAAACACACAAATTGCGTCACGATTCAATGCAGTAGTCTGAGGACGATCACACTCCCAGGATCTTACACAGCCACAGCCATCGGATGGACATTCTCCTGGGAGTCACGTTTCTTGTTTCCCACGCAAAACCGATAGTTAATTGTAACCTTCGCACTCTCGTAATGACAATGAAACACACTAATTGCGTCTCAATTCAATGCAGTAGTCTGCAGACGATTTCATACCCAGGGTCTAACACATCGACAGTCACAGGAAGGACATTCTCCTGGGAGACACGTATCTTGTGTCCAAAGCAAAACCGATAGTTAATTGTAACCCTCGCACCATCGTAATGACAATGAAACACACAAATAACGTCACGATTAAATGCAGTAGTCAGCAGCCTATTACACTCCCAGGATCTTACACAGCCACAGCCATAGGATGAACATTCTCCTGGGTGTCAGGTTTCGTGTCTCTGTTGCAAAACCGATAGTTATTTGTAACCCTCGTAATGACAATGAAACACACAAATAATGTCACGATTAAAAGCAGTAGTCTGCAGCCGATCACACTCCGTGGATCTTACACAGCCACAGCCATAGGATTGACATGCTCCTGGGAGTCACGTTTCTTGTTTCCGACGCAAAACCGATAGTTAATTGCAACCCTCGCACCTTCGTAATGACAATGAAACACACAAATTGCGTCAGATTCAATGCACGAGTTGCGGACGATTTCACTCCCAGGGTCTAACACATCCACGGTCACAGGATTTACATTCTCCTGGGAGTCACGTTTCGTGTTTCCGACGCAAAACCGATAGTTAATTGTAACCCTCGCACCCTCGTAATTACAATGAAACACACAAATAATGTCACGATTAAATGCAGTAGTCTGTAGCCGATCACACTCCCAGGGTCTTACACAGCCAGAGCCATGGGATGGACATTCTCCTGGGAGTCACGTTTCTAGTTTCCGACGCAAAACCGATAGTTAATTGTAACCCTCGCACCTTCGTAATGACAATGAAACACAGAAATTGCGTCAGATTCAATGCACTAGTTGCGGACAACTTCACTCCCAGGGTCTAACACATCCACGGTCACAGGATGGACATTCTCCTGGGAGTCACGTTTCTGGTTTCCGACGCAAAACCGGTAGTTATTTGTAACCCTCTTAATGACAATGAAACACACAAATAATGTCATGATTAAATGCAGTAGTCTGCAGCCGATCACAGGACCAGGATCTTACACAGCCACAGCCATCGGATGGACATTCTCCTGGGAGTCACGTTACTTGTTTCCGACGCAAAACCGATAGTTAATTGTAACCCTCGCACTCTCGTAATGACAATGAAACACACAAATAATGTCACGATTAAATGCAGTAGTCTGCAGCCGATCACACTCCCAGGATCTTACACACCCACAGCCATAGGATGGACATTCTCCTGGGAGTCACGTTTCTTGTTTCCGACGCAAAACCGATAGTTAATTGTAACCCTCGCACCCTCGTAATGACAATGAAACACACAAATAATGTCACGATTAAATGCAGTGGTCTGTAGCCGATCACACTCCCAGGGTCTTACACAGCCAGAGCCATAGGATGGACATTCTCCTGGGAGTCACGTTTCTAGTTTCCGACGCAAAACCGATAGTTAATTGTAACCCTCGCACCCTCGTAATGACAATGAAACACACAAATAATGTCACGATTAAATGCAGTAGTCTGCAGCCCAACACACTCCCAGGATCTTACACAGTCACAGCCATAGGAAGGACATTCTCCTGGGAGTCACGTTTCTAGTTTCCGACGCAAAACCGATAGTTAATTGTAATCTTCGCACCCTCGTAATGACAATGAAACACACAAATTGCGTCACTATTCAATGCAGTAGTCTGCAGACGATTTCACTCCCAGGGTCTAACACATCCACGGTCACAGAATGGACATTCTCCTGGGAGTCACGTGTCTTGTGTCTGACGCAAAACCGGTAGTTAATTGCAACCCTCGCTCCTTCGTAATGACAATGAAACACACAAATTGCGTCACATTCAATGCACTAGTTGCGGACGATTTCACTCCCAGGGTCTAACACATCCACGGTCACAGGATGGACATTCTCCTGGGAGTCACGTTTCTGGTTTCCGACGCAAAACCGATAGTTATTTGTAACCCTCTTAATGACAATGAAACACACAAATAATGTCACGATTAAATGCAGTAGTCTGCAGCCGATCACACGACCAGGATCTTACACAGCCACAGCCATCGGATGGACATTCTCCTGGGAGTCACGTTACTTGTTTCCGACGCAAAACCGATAGTTAATTGTAACTGTCGCACTCTCGTAATGACAATGAAACACACAAATAAAGTCACGATTAAATGTAGTAGTCTGCAGCCGATCACACTCCCAGGATCTTACACACCCACAGCCATAGGATGGACATTCTCCTGGGAGTCACGTTTCTTGTTTCCGACGCAAAACCGATAGTTAATTGTAACCCTCGCACCCTCGTAATGACAATGAAACACACAAATAATGTCACGATTAAATGCAGTAGTCTGCAGCCGATCAAACTCCCAGGATCTTACACAGCCACAGCCATAGGATGGACATTCTCCTGGGAGTTACGTTTCGTGTTTCCGACGCAAAACCGGTAGTTAATTGTAACCTTCGCACTCTCGTAATGACAATGAAACACACAAATTGCGTCACTATTCAATGCAGTAGTCTACAGACGATTTCACTCCCAGGGTCTAACTCATCCACGGTCACAGAATGGACATTCTCCTGGGAGTCACGTATCTTGTGTTTGACGCAAAACCGGTAGTTAATTGCAACCCTCGCACCTTCGTAATAACAATGAAACACACAAATTGCGTCAGATTCAATGCACTAGTTTCGGACGATTTCACTCCCAGGGTCTAACACATCCACGGTCACAGGATGGACATTCTCCTGGGAGTCACGTTTCGTGTTTCCGACGCAAAACCGATAGTTAATTGTAACCCTCGCACCCTCGTAATTACAATGAAACACACAAATAATGTCACGATTAAATGCAGTAGTCTGTAGCCGATCACACTCCCAGGGTCTTACACAGCCAGAGCCATAGGATGGACATTCTCCTGGGAGTTACGTTTCTAGTTTCCGACGCAAAGCCGATAGTTAATTGTAACCCTCGCACTCTCGTAATGACAATGAAACACACAAATAATGTCACGATTAAATGTAGTAGTCTGCAGCCGATCACACTCCCAGGATCTTACACAGCCACAGCCATAGTATGGACATTCTCCTGGGAGTCACGTTACTTGTTTCCGACGCAAAACCGATAGTTAAATGTAACCCTCGCACTCTCGTAATGACAATGAAACACACAAATAATGTCACGATTAAATGCAGTAGTCTGCAGCCGATCACACTCCCAGGATCTTACACACCCACAGCCATAGGATGGACATTCTCCTGGGAGTCACGTTTCTTGTTTCCGACGCAAAACCGATAGTTAATTGTAACCCTCGCACCCTCGTAATGACAATGAAACACACAAATAATGTCACGATTAAATGCAGTAGTCAGCAGCCGATCACACTCCCAGGATCTTACACAGCCACAGCCATAGGATGGACATTCTCCTGGGAGTTACGTTTCGTGTTTCCGACGCAAAACCGATAGTTAATTGTAACCTTCGCACTCTCGTACTGACAATGAAACACACAAATTGCGTCACTATTCAATGCAGTAGTCTGCAGACGATTTCACTCCCAGGGTCTAACACATCCACGGTCACAGGATGGACATTTTCCTGGGAGTCACGTTTCGTGTTTCCGACGCAAAACCGATAGTTAATTGTAACCCTCGCACCCTCGTAATGACAATGAAACACACAAATAATGTCACGATTAAATGCAGTGGTCTGTAGCCGATCACACTCCCAGGGTCTTACACAGCCAGAGCCATAGGATGGACATTCTCCTGGGAGTCACGTTTCTAGTTTCCGACGCAAAACCGATAGTTAATTGTAACCCTCGCACCCTCGTAATGACAATGAAACAAACAAATAATGTCACGATTAAATGCAGTAGTCTGCAGCCGAACACACTCCCAGGATCTTACACAGTCACAGCCATAGGAAGGACATTCTCCTGGGAGTCACGTTTCTAGTTTCCGACGCAAAACCGATAGTTAATTGTAATCTTCGCACCCTCGTAATGACAATGAAACACACAAATTGCGTCACTATTCAATGCAGTAGTCTGCAGACGATTTCACTCCCAGGGTCTAACACATCCACGGTCACAGAATGGACATTCTCCTGGGAGTCACGTGTCTTGTGTCTGACGCAAAACCGGTAGTTAATTGCAACCCTCGCTCCTTCGTAATGACAATGAAACACACAAATTGCGTCACATTCAATGCACTAGTTGCGGACGATTTCACTCCCAGGGTCTAACTCATCCACGGTCACAGGATGGACATTCTCCTGGGAGTCACGTTTCTGGTTTCCGACGCAAAACCGAAAGTTATTTGTAACCCTCTTAATGACAATGAAACACACAAATAATGTCACGATTAAATGCAGTAGTCTGTAGCCGATCACACTCCCAGGGTCTTACACAGCCAGAGCCATAGGATGGACATTCTCCTGGGAGTTACGTTTCTAGTTTCCGACGCAAAACCGATAGTTAATTGTAACCCTCGCACTCTCGTAATGACAATGAAACACACAAATAATGTCACGATTAAATGTAGTAGTCTGCAGCCGATCACACTCCCAGGATCTTACACAGCCACAGCCATAGTATGAACATTCTCCTGGGAGTCACGTTACTTGTTTCCGACGCAAAACCGATAGTTAATTGTAACCCTCGCACTCTCGTAATGACAATGAAACACACAAATAATGTCACGATTAAATGCAGTAGTCTGCAGCCGATCACACTCCCAGGATCTTACACAGCCACAGCCATAGGATGGACATTCTCCTGGGAGTTACGTTTCGTGTTTCCGACGCAAAACCGATAGTTAATTGTAACCCTCGCACTCTCGTAATGACAATGAAACACACAAATAATGTCACGATTAAATGCAGTAGTCTGCAGCCGATCACACTCCCAGGATCTTACACAGCCACAGCCATAGGATGGACATTCTCCTGGGAGTTACGTTTCGTGTTTCCGACGCAAAACCGATAGTTAATTGTAACCTTCGCACCCTCGTACTGACAATGAAACACACAAATTGCGTCGCTATTCAATGCAGTAGTCTGCAGACGATTTCACTCCCAGGGTCTAACTCATCCACGGTCACAGAATGGACATTCTCCTGGGAGTCACGTATCTTGTGTCTGACGCAAAACCGGTAGTTAATTGCAACCCTCGCACCTTCGTAATGACAATGAAACACACAAATTGCGTCACATTCAATGCACTAGTTGCGGACGATTTCACTCCCAGGGTCTAACACATCCACGGTCACAGGATGGACATTCTCCTGGGAGTCACGTTTCTTGTTTCCGACGCAAAACCGATAGTTAATTGTAACCCTCTTAATGACAATGAAACACACAAATAATGTCACGATTAAATGCAGTAATCTGCAGCCGATCACACTCCCAGGGTCTTACACAGCCAGAGCCATAGGATGGACATTCTCCTGGGAGTTACGTTTCGTGTTTCCGACGCAAAACCGATAGTTAATTGTAACCTTCGCACTCTCGTACTGACAATGAAACACACAAATTGCGTCACTATTCAATGCAGTAGTCTGCAGACGATTTCACTCCCAGGGTCTAACTCATCCACGGTCACAGAGTGGACATTCTCCTGGGAGTCACGTATCTTGTGTCTGACGCAAAACCGGTAGATAATTGCAACCCTCGCACCTTCGTAATGACAATGAAACACACAAATTGCGTCACATTCAATGCACTAGTTGCGGACGATTTCACTCCCAGGGTCTAACACATCCACGGTCACAGGATGGACATTCTCCTGGGAGTCACGTTTCTTGTTTCCGACGCAAAACCGATAGTTAATTGTAACCCTCTTAATGACAATGAAACACACAAATAATGTCACGATTAAATGCAGTAATCTGCAGCCGATCACACTCCCAGGGTCTTTCACAGCCAGAGCCATAGAATGGACATTCTCCTGGGAGTCACGTTTCTAGTTTCCGTCGCAAAACCGATAGTTAATTGTAACCCTCGCACCCTCGTAATGACAATGAAACACACAAATAATGTCACGATTAAATGCAGTAGTCTGCAGCCGATCAAACTCCCAGGATCTTACACAGCCACAGCCATAGGATGGACATTCTCCTGGGAGTTACGTTTCGTGTTTCCGACGCAAAACCGATAGTTAATTGTAACCTTCGCACTCTCGTAATGACAATGAAACACACAAATTGCGTCACTATTCAATGCAGTAGTCTGCAGACGATTTCACTCCCAGGGTCTAACTCATCCACGGTCACAGAATGGACATTCTCCTGGGAGTCACGTATCTTGTGTTTGACGCAAAACCGGTAGTTAATTGCAACCCTCGCACCTTCGTAATGACAATGAAACACACAAATTGCGTCAGATTCAATGCACTAGTTTCGGACGATTTCACTCCCAGGGTCTAACACATCCACGGTCACAGGATGGACATTCTCCTGGGAGTCACGTTTCGTGTTTCCGACGCAAAACCGATAGTTAATTGTAACCCTCGCACCCTCGTAATTACAATGAAACACACAAATAATGTCACGATTAAATGCAGTAGTCTGTAGCCGATCACACTCCCAGGGTCTTACACAGCCAGAGCCATAGGATGGACATTCTCCTGGGAGTCACGTTTCTAGTTTCCGACGCAAAACCGATAGTTAATTGTAACCCTCGCACTCTCGTAATGACAATGAAACACACAAATAATGTCACGATTAAATGTAGTAGTCTGCAGCCGATCACACTCCCAGGATCTTACACAGCCACAGCCATAGTATGGACATTCTCCTGGGAGTCACGTTACTTGTTTCCGACGCAAAACCGATAGTTAATTGTAACCCTCGCACTCTCGTAATGACAATGAAACACACAAATAATGTCACGATTAAATGCAGTAGTCTGCAGCCGATCACACTCCCAGGATCTTACACAGCCACAGCCATAGGATGGACATTCTCATGGGAGTCACGTTTCTTGTTTCCGACGCAAAACCGATAGTTAATTGTAACCCTCGCACCCTCGTAATGACAATGAAACACACAAATAATGTCACGATTAAATGCAGTAGTCTGCAGCCGATCACACTCCCAGGAACTTACACAGCCACAGCCATAGGATGGACATTCTCCTGGGAGTTACGTTTCGTGTTTCTGACGCAAAACCGATAGTTAATTGTAACCTTCGCACTCTCGTACTGACAATGAAACACACAAATTGCGTCACTATTCAATGCAGTAGTCTGCAGACGATTTCACTCCCAGGGTCTAACTCATCCACGGTCACAGCATGGACATTCTCCTGGGAGTCACGTATCTTGTGTCTGACGCAAAACCGGTAGTTAATTGCAACCCTCGCACCTTCGTAATGACAATGAAACACACAAATTGCGTCACATTCAATGCACTAGTTGCGGACGATTTCACTCCCAGGGTCTAACACATCCACGGTCACAGGATGGACATTCTCCTGGGAGTCACGTTTCTTGTTTCCGACGCAAAACCGATAGTTAATTGTAACCCTCTTAATGACAATGAAACACACAAATAATGTCACGATTAAATGCAGTAATCTGCAGCCGATCACACTCCCAGGGTCTTACACAGCCAGAGCCATAGGATGGACATTCTCCTGGGAGTCACGTTTCTAGTTTCCGACGCAAAACCGATAGTTAATTGTAACCCTCGCACTCTCGTAATGACAATGAAACACACAAATAATGTCACGATTAAATGCAGTAGTCTGCAGCCGATCACACTCCCAGGATCTTACACAGCCACAGCCATAGGATGGACATTCTCCTGGGAGTCACGTTTCTTGTTTCCGACGCAAAACCGATAGTTAATTGTAACCCTCGCACCCTCGTAATGACAATGAAACACACAAATAATGTCACGATTAATTGCAGTAGTCTGAGGACGATCACACTCCCAGGATCTTACACAGCCACAGCCATAGGAAGGAAAATCTCCTGGGAGTTACGTTTCGTGTTTCCGACGCAAAACCGATAGTTAATTGTAACCTTCGCACCCTCGTAATGACAATGAAACACACAAATTGCGTCAGATTCAATGCACTAGTTGCGGACGATTTCACTCCCAGGGTCTAACACATCCACGGTCACAGGATGGACATTCTCCTGGAAGTCACGTTTCTTGTTTCCGACGCAAAACCGATAGTTAATTGTAACCCTCTTAATGACAATGAAACACACAAATAATGTCACGATTAAATGCAGTAATCTGCAGCCGATCACACTCCCAGGATCTTACACAGCCACAGCCATCGGATGGACATTCTCCTGGGAGTCACGTTTCTTGTTTCCGACGCAAAACCGATAGTTAATTGTAACCCTCGCACTCTCGTAATAACAATGAAACACACAAATTGCGTCACGATTCAATGCAGTAGTCTGCAGACGATTTCACTCCCAGGGTCTAACACATCCACGGTCACAGGATGGACGTTCTCCTGGGAGTCACGATTGTTGTTTCCGACGCAAAACCGATAGTTAATTGTAACCCTCGCACTCTCGTCATGACAATGAAACACACAAATTGCGTCACGGTTAAATGCAGTAGCCTTCAGCCGATCGCACTTCCAGGATCTTACACAGCCACAGCTATAGGATGTACATTCTCCTGGGAGTCATACTTCTTGTTCCGACGCAAAACCGATAGTTAATTGTAACCCTCGCACCTTCGTAATGACAATGAAACACACAAGTTGCGTCACGATTCAATGCAGTAGTCTGCAGACGAACACACTCCCAGGATCTTACAGAGCCACAGCCATAGGATGGACATTCTCCTGGGAGTCACGTTTCGTGTTTCCGAAACAAAATCGATAGCTAATTGTAATCCTCGTAATGACAATGAAACACACAAATAATATCACGATTAAATGCAGTAGTCTGCAACCGATCACACTCCCAGGATCTTACACAGCCACAGCCATAGGATGGACATCCTCCTGGGAGTCACGTTTCGTGTTTCCGACGCAAAACCGATAGTTAATTGTAACCCTCGCACCCTCGTAATGACAATGAAACACACTAATTGCGTCTCAATTCAATGCAGTAGTCTGCAGACGATTTCATACCCAGGGTCTAACACATCGACAGTCACAGGAAGGACATTCTCCTGGGAGACACGTATCTTGTGTCCGAAGCAAAACCGATAGTTAATTGTAACCCTCGCACCATCGTAATGACAATGAAACACACAAATATCGTCACGATTCAATGCAGTAGTCTGCAGACAATTTCACTCCCAGGGTGTAACACATCCACGGTCACAGGATGGACATTCTCCTGGGAGTCACGTTTCTGGTTTCCGACGCAAAACCGGTAGTTATTTGTAACCCTCTTAATGACAATCAAACACACAAATAATGTCACGATTAAATGCAGTAGTCTGCAGCCGATCACACGACCAGGATCTTACACAGCCACAGCCATCGGATGGACATTCTCCTGGGAGTCACGTTACTTGTTTCCGACGCAAAACCGATAGTTAATTGTAACCCTCGCACTCTCGTAATGACAATGAAACACAAATAATGTCACGATTAAATGCAGTAGTCTGCAGCCGATCACACTCCCAGGATCTTACACACCCACAGCCATAGGATGGACATTCTCCTGGGAGTCACGTTTCTTGTTTCCGACGCAAAACCGATAGTTAATTGTAACCCTCGCACCCTCGTAATGACAATGAAACACACAAATAATGTCACGATTAAATGCAGTAGTCTGTAGCCGATCACACTCCCAGGGTCTTACACAGCCAGAGCCATAGGATGGACATTCTCCTGGGAGTCACGTTTCTAGTTTCCGACGCAAAACCGATAGTTAATTGTAACCCTCGCACCCTCGTAATGACAATGAAACACACAAATAATGTCACGATTAAATGCAGTAATCTGCAGCCGAACACACTCCCAGGATCTTACACAGTCACAGCCATCGGGTGGACATTCTCCTGGGAGTCACGTTACTTGTTTCCGACGCAAAACCGATAGTTAATTGTAACTGTCGCACTCTCGTAATGACAATGAAACACACAAATAAAGTCACGATTAAATGCAGTAGTCTGCAGCCGATCACACTCCCAGGATCTTACACACCCACAGCCATAGGATGGACATCCTCCTGGGAGTCACGTTTCTTGTTTCCGACGCAAAACCGATAGTTAATTGTAACCCTCGCACCCTCGTAATGACAATGAAACACACAAATAATGTCACGATTAAATGCAGTAGTCTGCAGCCGATCAAACTCCCAGGATCTTACACAGCCACAGCCATAGGATGGACATTCTCCTGGGAGTTACGTTTCGTGTTTCCGACGCAAAACCGATAGTTAATTGTAACCTTCGCACTCTCAAAATGACAATGAAACACACAAATTGCGTCACTATTCAATGCAGTAGTCTGCAGACGATTTCACTCCCAGGGTCTAACTCATCCACGGTCACAGAATGGGCATTCTCCTGGGAGTCACGTATCTTGTGTTTGACGCAAAACTGGTAGTTAATTGCAACCCTCGCACCTTCGTAATGACAATGAAACACACAAATTGCGTCAGATTCAATGCACTAGTTTCGGACGATTTCAATCCCAGGGTCTAACACATCCACGGTCACAGGATGGACATTCTCCTGGGAGTCACATTTCGTGTTTCCGACGCAAAACAGATAGGTAATTGTAACCCTCGCACCCTCGTAATTACAATGAAACACACAAATAATGTCACGATTAAATGCAGTAGTCTGTAGCCGATCACACTCCCAGGGTCTTACACAGCCAGAGCCATAGGATGGACATCCTCCTCGGAGTCACGTTTCTAGTTTCCGACGCAAAACCGATAGTTAATTGTAACCCTCGCACTCTCGTAATGACAATGAAACACACAAATAATGTCACGATTAAATGTGGTAGTCTGCAGCCGATCACACTCCCAGGATCTTACACAGCCACAGCCATAGTATGGACATTCTCCTGGGAGTCACGTTACTTGTTTCCGACGCAAAACCGATAGTTAATTGTAACCCTCGCACTCTCGTAATGACAATGAAACACACAAATAATATCACGATTAAATGCAGTAGTCTGCAGCCGATCACACTAGCAGGATCTTACACACCCACAGCCATAGGATGGACATTCTCCTGGGAGTCACGTTTCTTGTTTCCGACGCAAAACCGATAGTTAATTGCAACCCTCGCACTCTCGTAATGACAATGAAAATAATGTCACGATTAAATGCAGTAGTCTGCAGCCGATCACACTCCCAGGATCTTACACACCCACAGCCATAGGATGGACATTCTCCTGGGAGTCACGTTTCTTGTTTCCGACGCAAAACCGATAGTTAATTGTAACCCTCGCACCCTCGTAATCACAATGAAACACACAAATAATGTCACGATTAAATGCAGTAGTCTGCAGCCGATCACACTCCCAGGATCTTACACAGCCACAGCCATAGGATGGACATTCTCCTGGGAGTTACGTTTCGTGTTTCCGACGCAAAACCGATAGTTAATTGTAACCTTCGCACTCTCGTACTGACAATGAAACACACAAATTGCGTCACTATTCAATGCAGTAGTCTGCGGACGATTTCACTCCCAGGGTCTAACTCATCCACGGTCACAGAATGGACATTCTCCTGGGAGTCACGTATCTTGTGTCTGACGCAAAACCGATAGTTAATTGTAACCCTCGCACCCTCGTAATGACAATGAAACACACAAATAATGTCACGATTAAATGCAGTAGTCTGCAGCCGATCACAATCCCAGGATCTTACACAGCCACAGCCATAGGATGGACATTCTCCTGGGAGTTACTTTTCGTGTTTCCGACGCAAAAGCGATAGTTAATTGTAACCTTCGCACTCTCGTACTGACAATGAAACACACAAATTGCGTCACTATTCAATGCAGTAGTCTGCAGACGATTTCACTCCCAGGGTCTAACTCATCCACGGTCACAGAATGGACATTCTCCTGGGAGTCACGTATCTTGTGTCTGACGCAAAACCGGTAGTTAATTGCAACCCTCGCACCTTCGTAATAACAATGAAACACAAAAATTGCGTCACATTCAATGCACTAGTTGCGGACGATTTCACTCCCAGGGTCTAACACATCCACGGTCACAGGATGGACATTCTCCTGGGAGTCACGTTTCTTGTTTCCGACGCAAAACCGATAGTTAATTGTAACCCTCTTAATGACAATGAAACACACAAATAATGTCACGATTAAATGCAGTAATCTGCAGCCGATCACACTCCCAGAATAGTACACAGCCACAGCCATCGGATGGACATTCTCCTGGGAGTCACGATTCTTGTTTCCGACGCAAAACCGATAGTTAATTGTAACCCTCGCACTCTCGTAATGACAATGAAACACACAAATCGTGTCACGATTAAATGCAGTAGTCTGCAGCCGATCACACTCCCAGGATCTTACACAGCCACAGCCATAGGATGGACATTCTCCTGGGAGTCACGTTTCTTGTTTCCGACGCAAAACCGATAGCTAATTGTAACCCTCGCACCCTCGTAATGACAATGTAACACACAAATAATGTCACGATTAAATGCAGTAGTCTATAGCCGATCACATTACCAGGATCTTACACAGCCACAGCCATCGGATGGACATTCTCCTGGGAGTCACGTTACTTGTTTCCGACGCAAAACCGATAGTTAATTGTAACCCTCGCACTCTCGTAATGACAATGAAACACACAAATAATGTCACGATTAAATGCAGTACTCTGCAGCCGATCACACTCCCAGGATCTTACACAGCCACAGCCATAGGATGGACATTCTCCTGGGAGTCACGTTT
This sequence comes from Schistocerca gregaria, assembly GCF_023897955.1. Classification (NCBI taxonomy): domain Eukaryota; kingdom Metazoa; phylum Arthropoda; class Insecta; order Orthoptera; family Acrididae; genus Schistocerca; species Schistocerca gregaria. Next base: position 172,074,847 of record NC_064931.1, on the reverse strand, counting down.
CTTGTTTCCGACGCAAAACCGATAGTTAATTGTAACCCTCGCACCCTCGTAATGACAATGAAACACACAAATAATGTCACGATTAAATGCAGTAGTCTGCAGCCGATCACACTCCCAGGATCTTACACAGCCACAGCCATAGGATGGACATTCTCCTGGGAGTTACGTTTCGTGTTTCCGACGCAAAACCGATAGTTAATTGTAACCTTCGCACTCTCGTACTGACAATGAAACACACAAATTGCGTCACTATTCAATGCAGTAGTCTGCAGACGATTTCACTCCCAGGGTCTAACTCATCCACGGTCACAGAATGGACATTCTCCTGGGAGTCACGTATCTTGTGTCTGACGCAAAACCGGTAGTTAATTGCAACCCTCGCACCTTCGTAATGACAATGAAACACACAAATTGCGTCACATTCAATGCACTAGTTGCGGACGATTTCACTCCCAGGGTCTAACACATCCACGGTCACAGGATGGACATTCTCCTGGGAGTCACGTTTCTTGTTTCCGACGCAAAACCGATAGTTAATTGTAACCCTCTTAATGACAATGAAACACACAAATAATGTCACGATTAAATGCAGTAATCTGCAGCCGATCACACTCCCAGAATCTTACACAGCCACAGCCATCGGATGGACATTCTTCTGGGAGTCACGATTCTTGTTTCCGACGCAAAACCGATAGTTAATTGTAACCCTCGCACTCTCGTAATGACAATGAAATACACAAATAATGTCACGATTAAATGCAGTAGTCTGCAGCTGATCACACTCCCAGGATCTTACACAGCCACAGCCATAGGATGGACATTCTCCTGGGAGTCACGTTTCTTGTTTCCGACGCAAAACCGATAGTTAATTGTAACCCTCGCACCCTCGTAATGACAATGAAACACACAAATAATGTCACGATTAAATGCAGTAGTCTGAGGACGATCACACTCCCAGGATCTTACACAGCCACAGCCATAGGAAGGACATTCTCCTGGGAGTTACGTTTCGTGTTTCCGACGCAAAACCGATAGTTAATTGTAACCTTCGCACCCTCGTACTGACAATGAAACACACAAATTGCGTCACTATTCAATGCAGTAGTCTGCAGACGATTTCACTCCTAGGGTCTAACTCATCCACGGTCACAGAATGGACATTCTCCTGGGAGTCACGTATCTTGTGTTTGACTCAAAACCGGTAGTTAATTGCAACCCTCGCACCTTCGTAATGACAATGAAACACACAAATTGCGTCACATTCAATGCACTAGTTGCGGACGATTTCACTCCCAGGGTCTAACACATCCACGGTCACAGGATGGACATTCTCCTGTGAGTCACGTTTCTTGTTTCCGACGCAAAACCGATAGTTAATTGTAACCCTCTTAATGACAATGAAGCACACAAATAATGTCACGATTAAATGCAGTAGTCTGCAGCCGATCACACTCCCAGTATCTTACACAGCCACTGCCATAGGATGGACATTCTCCTGGGAGTCACGTTTCTTGTTTCCGATGCAAAACCGATAGTTAATTGTAATCCTCGCACCCTCGTAATGACAATGAAACACACAAATAATGTCACGATTAAATGCAGTAGTCTGCAGCCGATCACACTCCCAGGATCTTACACAGCCACAGCCATAGGATGGACATTCTCCTGGGAGTCACGTTTCTTGTTTCCGACGCAAAACCGATAGTTAATTGTAACCCTCGCACCTTCGTAATGACAATGAAACACACAAATTGCGTCACGATTCAATGCAGTAGTCTGCAGCCGAGCACACTCCCAGGATCTTATACAGCCACAGCCATAGGATGGACATTCTCCTGGGAGTCACATTTCTTATTTCCGACGCAAAACCGATAGTTAATTGTAACCCTCGTACCCTCGTATTGAGGTTGTAACACACAAAGTGCGTCACGATTCAATACTGTAGTCTCCAGCCGATTTCCCTGTAAGGGTCTAACGCTGCCACGGTCACCGGATGGACGTGCTCCTTGGAGTCAAGTGTCTTGTTTATGATGCAAAACTGACAGTTAATTGTAACAGTCCTACCCTCGTATTGACGATGGAACACACAAATTGCGTCGCTTTTCAATGCGTCATCCCCCTTCCGACTTAACTACAAGCTACAATTGCTGCCATGGTCACCGTTTGGACGTGCCCCTGGGATCGAAGGTTCTTGATCCCGACGCAAAACTGAATTTTAATTCTAACACTCGAACCCGCGTAATGAAAATAGTACACCCACAGATTGCGTCGCAATTAAATACAGTAGTCTCCGGTCGATATCTCTCCAAGATACTAAAGCAGCCACTCCCTGCACCAAGTGCCTATCCATTGTAGATCTTCCTGCATTTCGCCACAATTTTCTAATGCTACAGCTTCTCTGTATACTGCAGCATCTTCCTCTAAAAGCTGCATGGATCTTCCGACACTATCGACAAGGTCATTTATATACATTGTGAAAAGCAATGGTCCCATAACACTCCCCTGTGGCACGCCAGAGGTCACTTTAGCGTCTGTAAACGTCTCTCCATTGATAACATCATTCTGTGTTCTGTTTGCTAAAAACTCTTCAATCCAGCCACACAGATGGTCTGATATTCCGTAGGCTCTTACTTTGTTTATCAGGCGATAGTGCGGAACTTTATCGAACGCCTTCCGGAAGACAAGGAGAATAGCATCTACCTGGGAGCCTATATCTACTATTTTCTGGGTCTCATGAACAAATAAAGCGATTTGGGTCTCACACGATCGCTGTTTCCGGTTCCATGTCGGCTCCTACAGAGTAGTACCTTGTACTACTTGGACCTTGTAGAGAAGTCGTCTGGAAGCTGATGCACTAAGTCGCGACGCAATGTGTGGGTATACTAACGTCATTACGAGGGTGCGAGGGTTACAATTAAATGCTAGTTTTGCGTAGGAATCAAGAAACTTAACTCCCAGAAGAGCATCCAAATAGTGACCGTGGCAGCGTTAGTCACTTGTAGAAAGGTAGGCTGGAGGATGATGCATTGAATCGCGACGCAATTTGTGTGTACCATCGTCAATACGAGGCTGGGAGTGTTATAATTAACCGTCAGTTTCGCATCGGAATCAAGAAACTTGACTCCCAGGAGTCAAGAGAAATGTAATGTATTGCGAATACATAGAAACAAGGACCCTTTATTGTGTGATTATATGATAGCGGAACAAACACTGGTAGCAGTTACTTCTGTAAAATATCTGGGAGTATGCGTACGGAACGATTTGAAGTGGAATGATCATATAAAATTAACTGTTGGTAAGGCGGGTACCAGGTTGAGATTCATTCGGAGAGTCCTTAGAAAATGTAGTCCATCAACAAAGGAGGTAACCTACAAAACACTCGTTCGACATATACAGACTATTGCTCATCAGTGTGGGATCCGTACCAGGTCGGGTTGACGGAGGTGATAGAGAAGATCCAAAGAAGAGCGGCGCGTTGCGTCACAGGGTTATTTGGTAGCCGTGATAGCGTTACGGAGATGTTTAGCAAACCCAAGTGGCAGACTCTGCAAGAGAGGCGCTCTGCATCGCGGTGTAGCTTGCTTGCCAGGTTTCGAAAGGGTGCGTTTCTGGATGAGGTATCGAAGATATTGCTTCCCCTTACTTATATCACTCCCGAGGAGATCACGAATGTAAAATTAGAGAGATTCGAGCGCGCACGGAGGTAATGACAGTGGCAAGTAAAGTGCCCTCCGCCACACACCGTTGGGTGGCTTGTGGAGTATGAACGTAGATGTAGATGTAGAAGGTACTAACGCAGCGACGGTCACCAGATGGACGCTCTCCTGGGTGCCAAGTATCTTGCTTGCGACGCAAAACTGACAGTTAATTGTAACACTCCCACCCTCGTATTGACGATGCTCCTTCCTACTATCGCACCCTCGTAATGACATGGAACACACACAGATTGCGTCGCGATACAGTGCATCATCCTCCAGACGACTTTTCTAGAAGCGAGTCACCGGATGGACGTTCTCCTGGGAGTCAAGTTTCTTCATTCCGACGCAAAACTAGCATTTAATTGTAATCGTCGCACCCTTGTAATGACAATGCAGCATACACAGATTGCGTCGTGATTCAATACATCAGCCTCCGGCTCGAAACCGATATTTTATTGTAACCCTAGCACCTTCGTAATGAGGTTGGAACACGACTCAATAGAGTAGTCCCCAGCCGACTTCTTACCAAGAGTCCAACGCTGCCACGGTCACGGGGCGGACGTGCTCCTGGGAGTCAAGTTTCTTGATTCCGATGCAAACTGACGGTTAATTGTAACACTCCCAGCCTCGTATTGGCGATGGTACTCACAAATTGCGTCGCGATTCAATGCATCATCCTCCAGCCGATTTTTCTAGAAGCGACTAACGCTGCCATAGTCACCGGATTGACGTTCTCCTGGAAGTCAAGTTTGTTGATTCCGACGCAAAACTTGCATTTAATTGTAACCCTCGCACCCTCGTAATGACAGTGGAACAAACACAGATTGCGTCGCGATTCAATACATCAGCCTCCAGCCGACTTCTCTCCAAGGGTCAAACGCTGCCACCCTCACCGATTGGACGTGCTCCTGGGTGTCAAGTTTCTTGTTGCCGATGCAAAACTGACAGTTAATTGTAGCACTCTCCCTCTCGTATTGACGATGGAACACGTGAAATGCGTCGCAATTGAATACTTCAGCCTCCAGCCGACTTGTCTCCAAGGATGTAACGCTCCCACGGTCACGACATATGACAAAATAACTATCAACCCCACAAAGAGTGTTGCAGTCCTCTTTACTAAGAATAGGCTAGCGCTACTACGTTACCCTTTAAGGGTGCTAAGGCAGCCTATTCCTTGGTCACACTCGACAAAGTATCTGGGGATCATTCGGGTTAAGTCCCTGACCTTCAAAATTCACACACAGCAACGAAAAAAATACACCATGAAGATGGCCCACGCACAGATACCATTCTTCACCAGCACTCTTCTCTACACCAAGTATCATTTCTACAGGTCTACAGTCCAGCCGAATCTTCTCTACGCATATGCAGTGCGGGTAGTCACATGTGGTGCTTATATACCAACCAGTGCAGATCCGGTGCCTAAGGTGGACGTTAGGGGCTCCCCGATGGACGAGAACCAGGGAGCTACACGAAGCCTTGAAGGCGAAATACCTGCACTACAAAACAGCGGACTATGCCACGACGCTCTTTACCAAAGTGGATCACTTAAGGACGAACTACCCCAGCTCCTACTAACAGGCACCAATCAACCCCAGCGCTGGCATAAGTACAAAGTGCCACGGGCCTTGGTCCGCTGGCACACGCCATAAGTTTGTGCACGTCATCGAGAAGCCGTGAGCCGCACAGCTCGTGGAATGAATTAAAGATCCCTCCTACAGTACCAAATACCCATATCGTAAGAAAAATGTTACCTAATTAGAGGAACAAAGAACCCAATGAGCGCTTAGTTACACCACAATTTGTATAATAGATTGTTAAATAAAGAGACATAAAATGTGTGTACCTTTCACTCACCAAGAACAAATTCAAAAAAAGGCACATGACGGTGGGTAACGTTCCCCACGCGTTCGCCAAATCCAAACCCTTTCATCAGATAGCCACAGCGTATAGCGTGAGTTTTCCATCGAGATCATTTGTTTCCAGTCATCCACTGTCCAGTGCTCTATCACAGAAATGTGTTGCCTTTGAGGAGCTTCTCGACCACAGTGCCCCACTCTTTTTAACTGCCTACGAACAATCACTATGCTCAGTTTGCTAGCTGGACTGCATGCGCCAAAAATAACGCCGTGACATGGCTTCGCGGACACGCAGTGCATTATTTGTTTCAAGGTGGCCATAACAACACATTGGACTTATAGAAAAATTTGCAGGAACGACATTGCAAGATCATCAATGGCCCAAAATATAGACAATATTTCTCCAATTACTTAAGTAGTGCGCTTCAGGACCATATAAGCATCTGGATTATCACAGACAGGATCAACTACACTCCTGGAAATTTAAATAAGAACACCGTGAATTCATTGTCCCAGGAAGGGGAAACTTTATTGACACTTCCTGGGGTCAAATATATCACATGATCACACTGACAGAACCACAGGCACATAGACACACGCAACAGAGCATGCACAACGTCGGCACTAATACAGTGTATATCCACCTTTCGCAGCAATGCAGGCTGCTATTCTCCCATGGAGACGATCGTAGAGATGCTGGATGTAGTCCTGTGGAACGGCTTGCCATGCCATTTCCACCTGGCGCCTCAGTTGGACCAGCGTTCGTGCTGGACGTGCAGACCGCGTGAGACGACGCTTCATCCAGTCCCAAACATGCTCAATGGGGGACAGATCCGGAGATCTTGCTGGTCAGGGTAGTTGACTTACACCTTCTAGAGCACGTTGGGTGGCACGGGATACATGCGGACGTGCATTGTCCTGATGGAACAGCAAGTTCCCTTGCCGGTCTAGGAATGGTAGAACGATGGGTTCGATGACGGTTTGGATGTACCGTGCACTATTCAGTGTCCCCTCGACGATCACCAGAGGTGTACGGCCAGTGTAGGAGATCGCTCCCCACACCATGATGCCGGGTGTTAGCCCTGTGTGCCTCGGTCGTATGCAGTCCTGATTGTGGCGCTCACCTGCACGGCGCCAAACACGCATACGACCATCATTGGCACCAAGGCAGAAGCGACTCTCATCGCTGAAGACGACACGTCTCCATTCGTCCCTCCATTCACACTTGTCGCGACACCACTGGAGGCGTGCTGCACGATGTTGGGGCGTGAGCGGAAGACGGCCTAACGGTGTGCGGGACCGTAGCCCAGCTTCATGGAGACGGCTGCGAATGGTCCTCGCCGATACTCCAGGAGCAACAGTGTCCCTAATTTCCTGGGAAGTGGCGGTGCGGTCCCCTACGGCACTGCGTAGGATCCTACGGTCTTGGCGTGCATCCGTGTGTCGCTGCGGTCCGGTCCCAGGTCGACGGGCACGTGCACCTTCCGCCGACCACTGGCGACAACATCGATGTACTGTGGAGACCTCACGCCCCACGTGTTGAGCAATTCGGCGGTACGTCCACCCGGCCTCCCGCATGCCCACTATACGCCCTCGCTCAAAGTCCGTCAACTGGACATACGGTTCACGTCCACGCTGTCGCGGCATTCTACCAGTGTTAAAGACTGCGATGGAGCTCTGTTTGCTACGGCAAACTGGCTGACACTGACGGCGGCGGTGTACAAATGCTGCGCAGCTAGCGCCATTCGACGGCCAACACCGCGGTTCCTGGTGTGTCCGCTGTGCCGTGCGTGTGATCATTGCTTGTACAGCCCTCTCGCAGTGTCCGGAGCAAGTATGGTGGGTTTGACACACCGGTGTCAATGTGTTCTTTTTTCCATTTCCAGGAGTGTAGAATTCAAAGATTATGATAGAACAATGCACGATTCAACGTTGGGTACACCTCAGTTAATACGAGAAGTCATACTTGGATGATTAAGCTATAGGAGAGTTCTGTCATGACCATTTGCACTGTGCTGCGCCAGTTCTTTTTATTTTTCGTTTGAACCGAGGAACGGTCCTCGGCTATTTTTCTTTCCAGTCCAGTGCACAATGCAGCACTGGTTACAGGTGATATGGATTCCACCATTCGATTTTATTTCATGGCTTCCTTGCCCACACGCTTCACTCCTTTCTACTTTTGTTGCTACAATAGCTGTATATTTCGTCGCGTCAGACCTCTCGAAACACGTGACCCTCAGTTTCATGCGACAAGTGCACTACTTAGTTTCAGATATTTCTAATAAAACAAACACATAAAAAATTGCAAATGATATGTCATACTTTTCATTTGATGGAGAAGTCAATTTTTTATTATACATTTGGAAAATGCTTTATTTAAAGGCGCTGAATCCGGTCCGATATAGCACACATTGGTGAGCCGAAGTTAGGGGACTTAACTGCTACGATCATCAGTCCCTAAGCTTACACACTAAGATCATCAGTCCCTAAGCTTACACACTACTTAACCTGAATTACCCTAGGAACAAACACACACACCGATGCCCGAGGGAGGAATCGAACCTCCGCCGGGACCAGCCGCAAAGTCCATGACTGCAGCGCCCAAGACCGCTCGGCTAATCCCGCGCGGCTAATAGTTAAAATGCACAATGCGTAGTCATTAATTAAAATTAATTCACGTGGAAAAATGAGCGCCTGACAATAAAACATGTACTGACAAGTACGAACGTAATAATGCAAAACATTTTTAAGCGCTTGAAAGCCTAAATCATAAGCTATAAATGGGAAGGACTATAGTTACGAGGGCTGAAAAAGGAAATTCGGCTGTCATAATTTAGAATTACGACTACATCCAAAAAACTGAAAAATTTATTCCAGGTGTAATCGAGATCAAGAAAAATCTTGTGAAAATATTTCAATTAGATATAAGGACAACAACTGAACACAATAACTTTTTGGTTATGGATGAGGAAGAGAAACGTAAATTAAAAATTATGTATCCATCCAATCCGGCACTTCGTTTGGAAGTTAAATTACACAAGAGGAGAGATTATTAACAATATGTCACGTCCCAATTACAAAATGAACATCGAATGGAAGAAAAGACTGAGAGCAGTATATATACTCATAAAAAGACACTCAATGTCAAGAATAATTATGGATTTGCGAGCGATATTAAGGATGTACCAGTCCCATCTGAAGGTACGTTGGCTTCTTTTGACCCAGTTATCGATACGTTGGAGATTATTAGGAAGAATTTGATAACAAATAAGAAGGTTAGTCAAGAGGAAATAGTAGAACTACTGTAAATTTTAGAACTTGTTTTTGTCACTGAATTATTTTAACTTTAACGATTAAATATTTTATCAATACGACTGAGTTGCATTGCGCCACAGTTTGATAGGTACTTTAGCTGAGGCCTTCATAAATAACCTGGAAAAAAAAAATCGTGACGTATGCCAAAAGATTCTCTATTACAGACGTTATGTACACGACATCACACTACTATACAAAGGTGACGAAAATGAAATATGTGAGGTAGCAGAAAGAATGAGTGCACGAAAAAATTAAGTTCACAGTGGAAATGGAGGTAGAAGGAAGTATAGTTTTTTGGATCTTAGGTTAACTAAAAGAGACGGAAGATATAAGATTAGCATATGTAAAAAGACGATGGCTGCTGATATGGTTATAAATGTGAAATCCTGTCATCCTAAGAAGCGTAAATGGGCGTACTTCAGATCCATGATTAACAGGATGCTAAAACTACCACTCACCCCTAACGACGCAATGGAAGAATTAAATGTAATTAGACAAGTAGCCGGCGTAAACGGGTGTAAGGACCGTGATGTATTGAACCTTCATAATAAACTAAAGTCAACAATATACGTGGCAAGAAAGAGACAGTAGATCTATAGGGCAAGAAGTTTGTTGCTATGTCATATAATACATTTACGACAGAACTTCAAAAGCTTTCAGAAAAACGAAAGGAAAACTTTGATTTCAAACGAAAGGTGCAACTGGTTCTAGGCAATGCCACAAAGTTGGCAACAATAGCAATAAATATGCAGAAACTGAAAAAGACTGTGACAAGTTTTATGTCGGTTGGGAGGAAGGGATTTCAAGATTCGTTTTACAGAGCACACATACAGCCAGAATAAGAGTGCTTTCGATAAACATTTGCATAAAGAAGAACATGCGACAGGAAACGTAGACGATTATGTGTAAGTGTTGCATAAGACACCAAAGGGCAATTACTGAACCTACTCGAGGAAATGGAGATTTATGTACACAGAAAACCCGGCCGCGGCACAAATTTTAATTGATTTAGTCTGCTTCGATCATATTTGATCATTATCGTGAGATAATAACGAGACGGGAGTCTCAAAGGACACATTTAATTATAAGAACTTATGTTTATGGTTTAATTTTTTGTTATACTGTAAGGTTTCGTTTTGTAGATGTGACTTTAGTTTAAAACTTTTTATATTGGCTTTTACAAAATTGTGTGTTTTACTTTTTCTGGCTAGGAGCTTCTCATTATTACTATTTGCAACTTTTATGTGGACTTTGGAAATGGATCTAATTCCACATATTATGTGTCAGTACATGTGTTATTGTCAGACTTTCATTTTGCCATATGGACTAATTTTAATTAATGACTGCGTACACTGCATTTTAACTATTAAGTTTACGATACTTGTTACTCATGTACCCTAGCTATAGTGCCGTCTGCGTGCCTCAGTTATTTGTACAAATACCAGACACATCCCGGCCATCAGCAGCACTTACTATGTACCTACAAGTATAATTTTGACGTTGTAGCCCACATCAGGATATTTTATGGTACGTATGGCTGGTATGCACGGCTGTTAATCACGTAAATATTTTTTTTTCTTATGTATCACCAGGCCTTTCATACATTTTTCATCAGCTAATTGAACTTAATTGATTTCACAATTGTTTTCTGTTTGTAACAGATCTGAAGATGGCAGTAGGCGAAATCGGGAATAGTGAATTGTAAAAGCTTGTGTGATCAAGACGGACCTTTACAAACGAAAACAGTCTGACCGAAAACGACACGCAGAAATGGTCTGAGCTGTGGAATGGATTGTCTAGATATAAGTGATGATCATGATGATGTTTGGTTTGTGGTGCGCTCAACTGCGCGGTCATCAGAGCCCATACAAAGTCCCAATTTTTTTCAGTCCTATTTTTTTCACAGTCCAATCTATCCACTGTCCCGAATGATGATGATGATGATGAAATGATGAGGACAACACAAACACCCGGTCCACGGGTGTTTGTGCTCACTGTTAGCTGAACAAATTTGGCAAGTTCAGAAGCAAACAGAGGCAGCTAATGATTCTTTATCGTTTGACTGAACTGAGGAGCCTATTGGAATGACGGAAGATATAGGCGGACGGCCTATCGATGATTTATTAGTCGAGGAGCTGTATTCTTGTATTCCACACTTATCTTGCCGGAAGAGCAATAAAGAGGGAAAGGTGCTAATTTTTACTACTTTATTGTGGATTATTTGGTAGAACGAGTTCTCTCTCCGAAGAAGATACGTGTTTCCCGCATCGCAGCGTGCATCTACTTGGGAACCCATGTCACGGAGTTGGATACTTGCATACACAAAATGCATGTACATAAACTCACAAAGAGATCGACATTTTCTCACCACTTTAGCCAAAGCTTGTCAATAATTACCAAGGTATTTCGTCTAAAAATATCACTCTTGTATTAACATCTAGCGTATAAGCTGTGGTGTATGTTGCAAACGATGTTATTTTTGACAGTCACTCTCAAGGTAACAGACTTACGCGATTTAAAATCCACTTCCCTCTAATCCCAGATCTACGCACAATAGTTGATATTTCATGGGATTGGAAGGAAATCTGAAAGCCTTTCGTATCTGAATCTGCATGACATCACGGTCTGGCAGGTCGTAGAACTGCGAATTTGTTGTCATACTAATTCATGCAAACAAGTATCATTGCAACTAGTACAAGTGTAGCAGCTTCCCAATATAAACATATTATTCTGGTTTTCTGTCAGTGAATGTTTGCTGCCAGACACGTATGTATTATTTCACTACAAGTAACAGAAATAATAATACTAATAATAATAATAATAATAATAATAATAATACACTGCATCCATACCTCTCGCAAAGATGATAGACGTGAGGTTACAAGCTAACGAACCGTTTGTTTTATTATTATTTGACTACTTTATTTTTAGTGAATATGAAAAGAATTTAAAGTTTGTTGCAGAAAATAAACGGAGACACCGGTCTGTCGTGGGTAGTATGACACAGCAACACAAACCAGAACAAACAAAACACAGCGCTAATTACAGATGAATTCGAGCAGCAATTCAAATTCCTGAAGCGAAGAGCTGGCGCAAAATGCGAGATGTGTCGAGTAATTCAGCTCTCGGAAGATAAGAGCAGTATGTGGGAACGGGTGTGTAAATGAATCCAATTAATTGCTAATAGGTACATAATCACTCACTCGACTTGAAAAGAGAAAGAAGCAGCTTGAGTACCAATTAAAAGAGGACGTGATGAACTAAAATTATAGAATGCTGCTTCAGAAAACAGTTCATTACAGTCTTAATTAACGTTCAAACTATCAATACCGGACTGAACAACAGATATAGACACCATATAGAAGCATGTAGAGACTTTTTTGCTGATGTCAATGACAAGGTTTCGTACCACAGACTCCGAGAATCACCGAAATTGTTGGAAAGCCATCCTCTTAAAGGATCGCTCAACCGTCTTCCACAGATCACGTGTGCTCAATAGAAATGAGATTAGATAAAGTGGGAAATAGGAAAGGGGGAGGAGAAGGAGCACACAAGAACACTCATTTATCTTATCGGAGGTTGGCATCACCTATGGGGTGCTAGAGCCAACAAACACATTTACAGGATCGTACAGTACGTTCCTGCCCCATTATTGTTCCAGAAGCACAGGATCTTGTCTACTTTTCCAGACCCGTCTCTTTCAAGGACAATTTCCTCCCTTTAACGTCTGTGCAACTGAGCTGTTTGAATTTCAAATTTAACAATTCACTCAGGTTGTTTTTCTTTTTGCACAATTTCTCCTGTATTTTCTATTTGCTTGTTGTATGCAAACGGCCGTCAGGATGTAGCTCATCCATAGAGTTGTTTGGTGACTGTTTTCTAGATTGTGGCAAGTCTAAATGGCCTAAATTCGTGTTGTCCATACGTATCACTGAAGGGGTTTCTAATACAAGCTTCAATTCTAACTCCCGTATTGCCGTACGTAGTATAAAAAGTGTTCAGAAAAACTGAAAAGCTTGTAAGGGTGTTGCAGGTTAGGTTCTGCTGATAAATAATTATTTTAAAAAATTTTCCATACATTGGGCCGTTTGCGAGTTAATTAGCATTCACAATGAGGTGACAAAAATCATGGCAAATACTTCCTAATATTGTGTCGGCCCTCCATCTGCCTGGGCAACGACCTTGCCGCAGTGGCTACATCGGTTCCCGTGAGATCACCGAAGTTAAGCGCTGTCGGGCGTGGTCGGCACTTGGAAGGGTGACCATCCAGGCGGCCATGCGCTGTTGCCATTTTTCGGAGCGCACTCAGCCTCGTGATGCCAATTGAGGAGCTACTCAACCGAACAGTAGCGGCTTCAGTCAAGAAAACCATCATAACGACCGGGAGAGCGGTGTGCTGACCCCACGCCCCTCCTATCCGCATCCTCCCTGAGGATTACACGGCGGTCGGACGGTCCCGGTAGCCTACTCGTGGCCTGAAGACAGAGTGAGTGCTCCTTCTGCGTAGCGCAGCAGCTCGACCTGGCATGGACTCAACAGCTCGTTGGAGGTTCCCTGAAGAAATACTGAGCCGTGCTCACTCTATAGCCGTCCATAATTGGGAAAGCGTTGCCGGTGCAGGCTTTGGTGCACGAACTTACCTCTCTATTGTGTATCACAAATTGTCAATATGGTGGCCAAATCATTACCTCGAAATGTCCAGAATGTCCTTCAAAGCAGTCGCGAACAATTGTTGCCCTGGAACACAGCGCATTGTCATCCAAAAAAATTCCATTGTTGTTCGGGAACATGAAGTTCATGAATGGCTGTAGATGGTCTCCAAGTAGCCGAGCATAACCATTTCCAGTCAGTAATCAGTTTAGTTGGACCAGAGGACCCACTCAATTCCATGTAAACACAGCCCACACCATTATGAAGCCACCACCAGCTTGCACAATACGCTGTTGACAACTTGGGTCCATGGCTTCGTGGGGTCTAGGCCACACTCGGAACGTACCATCAGCTGAAATCGGAGGTTATCTGATTAGGACGCGGTTTTTCAGACGTGTAGGGTCAAACTTATATGGTCACGAGCACAGGATAGGCGCTGCAGGCGATGTTATGCTGTTAGCAAAGGTACTCACGTCGGTCATCTGCTGTCATACCCTTATTAATGCCAAATTTCGCCGTTCTGTCGTTCGTCGTACGTCCCACATTCATTGCTACTGTTATTTCAAGCAGTACTGCTTGTCTGTTACTGCTGACAATTCTACGGGGAAGAGATTCGTGGCACAGAGAGCGAAGCGCTGCAGAATTTTTCAGCAGAGGTTTTGTAAGTGGGCTCCTTCTGTGTTGGCAGCGCTGTGTAACGGTTTGCATTGGAGCACTGACTGCGCGTTCTTTGTAAGAGACTATTTGGCTGGTTGGACTCGTTGTTGGAAGTAGTGTTCGGCAGTTGGAAGTTAGTCGCCAATAGTGATGGAAGTACTGTTGGGCAGAAGGTGAACAGCCAGCAGTGATGGATGTTAGATATGAGAAGTTAGCATTGATGTAGAGTAGAGGTTTGAAGTGTTGGCGTAGGCTAACGATCTGTACATGTTCGACTTGGAGATTGAATATTATTCATGATTATATTCCTTTGCACTAGATGCCAATGACGATTTATATTCGTGTTTGAACTGGATGTCACATTATTAAGGTAAAAAAAAACAAATTATTTGGTTTCCAACAAAATCTTTCCCTTGATAACCACATGGCAATTAGCAGTTAGTGGCTTTGGCAGTTAGAATCTTTTATTTGGCAGGTAGTATTGACGCTCGCTGTATTGCAGTAGCTCGCGCAATGAAGATTTTTGTGAGGTAAGTGCTTATGCGGTTCTTTTTAGTCAGGGCCATTCTTTTTGCGCTAGAATATTGTGGGTCAGTGTTGACATGATAAGAAAAAGTAAAGAGAAAGTAGGCTCAGTACGTCCTGTTTTGCTCAGCTGTTTCAGAATCAGATAACGAAGAAGTTTAATCTTCTCATTCATTCTGCAGTTTAAGTACTGACACACTGATTTAAATAAAGAAGTTTCAGTTTTTAAGCCAGCTGTTGAAAAATGACATAAGTAAGGAAACAATACTCATGACACGTAAATAAACGTAAACATCTGAAGACAGCAAGAAAATGAAACGAAGGTGCTCTCAAAAACATGGTGTTTTGAGGTATAGTTTGTTGGCTTGAGGTGTCGGGGAAGGGGTGGCGTTTATATCGGAGTGGTCCCCTTAAACATTAACATCACGGACGCTATCGTTTAGACTTCATGTGCTAACGGCACTATTGCGCGTGAAGTGACGAGGTGACCCACGAGCTCAAGTAAGTATGTGAATCACACCCGTAGGTCACCAAAGGTTGCCCATGCCTGTTCTACGTTATAACAACAACTGACAGTATCTGTATTCGGCGAGCCGCTTAAGCAAGCGCACGCAACTGCCTGATTGGCTAACTTAAATGCCAATGAACTCGGAAACGACGCAATGTATCGAATTTTTTTTTTTTACAATTATTGCTCAGCACAACCTCCCCTGCAACACTCTTATAAGCTTCTCAAGCTGCTTCATACCACCCTGTATACCCTGTACACACACTTCATTATTTATGTGGTACTCTCAGATCAATTCACGAGGACTTACTTCGTGTGGGATTTATAGGTAGGCCCAATTCTAGAAATAACCAGAATATTCACTAACTACGAGGGGATGTTCAATAAGAAATATAACACTTTTTTTCTGAAGACTGGTAGGCTTTACTCAGGATTCCAGTACACCTTATTATTCCCCACTCTTTTGGCTAAAAAATCATATTTTTCAACCTTAATGGGAGAGCCTCTATCCCTGTATGGTGCCACTCCACTGGTCGACGACGAAACCAACGTCTTGCTGTATCAATAACATCCCCATCATCCACGTTCATCTTCTCGTGGAGTGATTCCTTCATTTAGACAAACAGATGGAAGCCGGAAGGTACGAATTCTGGCTGCAGGGCGAGGAATCAAGCAGTTACAAACCTTTGAGTACCCTAACTTGTGGTCGAGTGTATCAGCACTACCAACAGAGACGTCCAGTTGTGGAGCAAAATGCTACACTGTTATCCGTCGATCACCTCGAATGAGAGTGTCTGTACGTTCCAACAAGGCAGGAGTCACAGCTGTGTTCGTGCGGTCGGCACGCAGGAGATCGGACACGTTTGCACGACCTTGTTGCGATTATGACACACGACTCGCCCAAAGACTCACAGCGCTTTTGTTCACTACTAGGTCTCCGTAGACATTTTGCAAGTGCCTATGAACATCTGAGATGATCTAGTTTTCCCAAAAAGAAACTCAGTGACCGCTCTCTCCTTGGAAAGCACGTCTATTGCAGCCCCCATTTTGAAGTCTACGTATAGCGTTGCCAACTATCTGAACTTCATAAGACTGTAGAAGCTGAAGAGGGAATATTCCACGATGTCCCAAAATAAATTCCACACTTTGTCAACCTAAACTGTCCGAAAAAAAAACGTATTGCAATAAGTATTTAACGTCCCTCGTACAGGATAACAATTATTGAACTATATAAATAAAACGTAAATTAATTACAAACTACGGCGTGCACACACTTTATTCAAGATATAAACAGCACTACAGATGTTCCGATTTAGTTTATGACATGTTAGATACGGCTGCCATCATTTGCGATGATGTGGTGCAGACGAATAGCGAAATTCTGCGTGACCCGCTGAAGTGTCGGAACATCTATGCTGTCGATGACGTCCTGAATGGCTGTATTCAGCCCAGCAGTGATGTTGGGGTTATTGCTGTACACCTTGACTTTAACACAGTTCCACAAAAAGGAGTCGCATATGTGCACCTTCATATTTTCGTGGCGTAAATACTGA
Source organism: Schistocerca gregaria (assembly GCF_023897955.1). Lineage (NCBI taxonomy): Eukaryota > Metazoa > Arthropoda > Insecta > Orthoptera > Acrididae > Schistocerca > Schistocerca gregaria. The sequence continues at coordinate 172,058,082 of NC_064931.1, read as the reverse complement.
TAGATAAAGTTTCGGGCGTGCAGCCGCATAAATTTGAAGAAGTCAAATTTATGCTACTGCACGACCGAAATTTTATGGGTCAGGAGTCGCATATGTTCAGATCCGGACAATACGGCGGTCAATCGAGGCCCATGGCACTGGCCTCTGGGTACCCCAGAGACAGAACGCGGACCCCAGAGTGCTCCCCCAGGCCATCAAACACTCTCCTGCTTCGATAGGGTCGAGCTCCGTCTTGCATGAACCACATCTTGTCGAAATCAGGGTCTCTTTGGTTAGTGAGAATGAAATCATCTTCCAAAACCTTCACGTACTGTTTGGTAGACACCGTGCCATCATGGATTATCGCACCACTTATTCCGTGCCGGCCGCGGTGGTCTAGCGGTTCTAGGCGCTCAGTCCGAAGCCGCGCGACTGCTACGGTCGCAGGTTCGAATCCTGCCTCGGGCATGGATGTGTGTGATGTCCTTAGGTTAGTTAGGTTTAAGCATTTCTAAGTTGTAGGGGACTGATGACCATAGATGTTAAGTCCCATAGTGCTCAGAGCCATTTGAACCAATTATTCCGTGACTCGACATTGCACATCACACAGTCATCCGTTGGGTGTGAAGAAACTTCTCGATTGCGAAATGCTGTTTCGCAGTCCCCCAAATACGTTCATTTCGATTATTGACGAACCCATCAGCCTGCCGTTGTGGCCGAGCGGTTCTAGGTGCTACAGTCTGGAACCGCTGGACCGCTACGGTCGCAGGTTCGAATCCTGCCTCGGGCATGGAGGTGTGTGATGTCCTTAGGTTAGTTAGGTTTAAGTAGTTCTAAGTTCTAGGGGTCTGATAATCTCAAATGTTAAATCCCATACTGCTCAGAGTCATATGAACCATTTGAACGAACCCATCCATAAGAAAGTAGGCTTCGTTGCTAAACCAAACGATATTCAGATCAGTACTAATTCCCATCATTCCCATCGGCCAACCGTGCAGTTTGAACGTCCTAGCGCGCACCGTTCAGAAGTTAGGGCCATTTTATTTCATGTAGTTCAATAATTGTCATCTTGTATCTTTGTTACATCGGGCACAAAATGTAAGTTGAGTTCTTCAGCACAGAGGAAACCAGAATTCGAAAAACAACGTCAAATTTCAGTAAATTAGTGTGAGGGTGTCTGCGAGAAACGACTGTTATTAATCACGGCACAACGTCTAGATTGCAACCGAAGAAACCAGCAATGTCAACGAAATCACTTGGAACGTCCCATGCGAAATGTGAGACAAGCTTACGGTCAGCACCCCTTTAAGAGGACAGTCGCCCTGTGGCAAGGCATGTATATTTAAAGTGCGGTGAATGGGTGTCGCACGTGCGATATGATGCGCGCCAGCCGTGAATGCAGATCTGCTCGGGGCGCGGAAGGGCGTTCGCTGCGCCCGCAGCCTCCGCCAGCTGCACGGCATACGACGCGCCAGCCGCTACACTGTAAGCCATGTGTCTCATAATAAAGGACGATGCCTGAATCTTCTCAATTGCGGATTTATGTATCTGTTCGTGTGCCGGCAACAGTTACCTTGGTTTCACCGCAGTTCATTTCTGCACGAATTTCTTTTAACTAACGAGATTAGAATCTTCAAGTCCTCTATTCTATTTAAATGGACGTCCTTAGCGAGTTAATATTATGGCACACATCGGAAATTAGTGCTTTATAATAATAATACGCCGCAGTGGCCGAGCGGTTCTAGGCGCTCAGTCCGGAACCGTGCGACTGCTACGGTCGCAGGTTCGAATCCTGCCTCGGGCATGGATGTGTGTGATGTCCTTAGGTTGGTTGACCTATGGCAGCGCCATCTAGCGGGACAACCATAGCCCCATCTGGTTTGCCCCTTCAAGCTAGGCAAGTTTCGTTCTTTGTAGTTTTTTCGTTTGGCGCTTATTTCATGGGATATTTGACCCCATCACAATCAGTAGACCATCCTGTATAAAATGAACAACAACACACGAACAAAGAGGATTTTTTATCTAATAAAAACTTCAATCAAGAAACCATTTGGTTTCAAGGAATAGAAGAAGACATAAAACAAGCAGTGAAGTTTTTGTATGTCCATCCTTTCGACTGGATGTCTGGGGACCACGGCCATTCACTACTGTAAGACAATGAAATTGCTACAGCCGTCCTTAGGATCTTATTTATTGTGAAGCTACCAGTTTCGGCGCTTCTGTGCGCCATCTTCAGGCCATAGTTGATGCTGAACGCGCTATCACGATCCATATACACATTGCATCAGTGGCCAACATAACTGGTTTATGCAGACTATCTGTTACTGTGGTGTCACTCCACTCAATGGTTGGCGTGCTGACGACAGTTACAGATAATCTGCGTAAACCAACTATACTGGACACTGATGTAGTGTATATATGCACCGTGATAACCGTTTCAGCATCAGCTACGGCCTGAAGATGGTGCACTGAAGCGCCGACACTGGTACCTGCACAATAAACAAGAGCATAAGGACTGCTGTAGTCGTTTCATTTTCTTACAAAAGAATGACGTGGTTTTGGTAAGAGAAAAAGAAGATGAAAACAAGGAAAACATTAATAACTATGTAAGTTACTCGCCGACGTGAGTGGCCCAGTGGTTCTAGGCGCTGCAGTCTGGAACCGCGCGACCGCTACCGTCCCAGGTTCGAATCCTGCCTCGGGCATGGATGTGTGTGATGTCCTTAGGTTAGTTAGGTTTAAGTAGTTCTAAGTTCTAGGGGACTGATGACCTCAGCTGTTAAGTCCCATAGTGCACAGAGACATTTTGTAAGTTCCTCACTGTCTTGAGGGCAAAAATGTGTAACAATAATATTAATAATAATAACATTATAGTGCTGGAAAAAGTGATGGCGAAATGAATAGTGTAATTATTTGCAGTTGCCTCCAAAACAAAATTCATCATTATTATTTAGCATTTACTGATAATGTACAGTCCTCAAGAATAACAGAGTAGTAGCCTGTAGAAAATCAACATCAAATAGCGACAGTAATTGGACTTCAAATTTAATACGAAAAGACGAAATATTTGGAAGGAACGAGAACTCACACGAGAAAATGTGTCATTTGGAAGAAAGCAAACAGCCAACCTATGATCAAAAGATTATGTAAGATCTTCCGAATGGAAATATTCAGGTGAGATTACTGAAGTGGCAGAGCTAAATCGACAAGATTACAAAGGAATAATTGCAAATCATAAGGGGTGATCAAAAAGTTTTCGTTTGACGGTGTTCCTGCAGCTTATTTGCAACGTAGCGCAACAAGGATGCGGCTATGTAATTACAGAAATGTAAGCATGGGATTTTTGTGGCAAAAAATGTTCAAATGTCTGTGAAAACTTATGGGACTTAACTGATAAGGTCATCAGTCCCTAAACGTATACACTACGTAACCTAAATTATCCTAAGGACAAACACACACACACACACACACATGCCCGAGGGAGGACTCGAACCTCCGCCGGGACCAGCCGCACAGTCCATGACTGCAACGCCCTAGACCACTCGGCTAATCCATTTGTGCGGCATTCCAACGTGCGTGCGGTAAGTGCGGAAATGTGAACTATGATCACGTTACTATGAAATGCGCCCGTACAGGACCAACGTGCGGTTATTCTTTCCTTGACTGATAAAAGGCAAAAACCTGTAGGCATCCACGAAGAATGTGTGTGGGGCAGCATGCCTGTCGGATATCATCGTTGTGGTATACTGTCTGCTAAAAAGGTGATGCTCGTGGTCCATTGCTTATTGATTTCAATGAACTTATCGTCTCCAACAACGGAGAAAGGTACTGCCCGACGCTGCAGAAATTACGGCGTTCAGTCAAGGTGAAACTCCGGGAAATCTGCTTCATGATAACGCACGTCCCCGTGCCGCGACCGTCGTGACGCTGAAGCTATGCCAACTCCAATGTGTAACACTCGAGCACCCGCCCTATAGTTCTGTCTCCTTCTGTCCCTTAAAAGAGATCTTGAAGGGTCGACGATTCCTGTCCGATAACGATGAGTAGCAGCCAATTAAGGACTTCTTCACGCAACAGGTCACGGTGTTTTACCAAACAGATATCGTCAAACGGATGAGTCGGTGGGATGAATGCCTCAAAGCTCACGGCGAATTTTTCTGATTAGCGTACCGATTCTGGACTGTACGGCCTTCGAACGGAAATTTCATGATCGTCCCTTATACAAAGCGCATGCAAACTCACTAAGAAAAAATATAATAAAAATCTGTACCAATAAAGTAAAAACAACGACATTTCAATCGACTTGTTAAAACAGAAGTACTTTATGCGTATGACACTATGATAAACGCTACCAAGTTTCAAATAAAAAACGTCGAAATGCAATAAAGAAAAAGATCTTTCCATATTGTTTTGTTACGATTACAATCATCTATTTTCATATTGTCAACTGATTCCGGCGATGAGCCATTTTCATTTCAAACTCATGTGATTTTCAGTGTGTGTTACAATATCCTCGTATTTCACAAAGTTTCCCTGTGTTGTTGCACATTTGTATACATCCATACAATGTGACATTGTAAAATGAAGTTATAGTGATACACACTGCAAGTCATATGATTAAGCACTTGGAAATGACACATTTCCAAAATCAGCTGATAGTGTGAAATTAAATGCCCGCGATTATAATACAGCCAGGGTGGAAAATTTAATTTTCTGTTAATAAATTTGCTGCTGTAAACCCGATGCGACGAATAAAAGAAATTGTGAATCTTTCCACGGCAAAATGTTAAAATGGAATTTGGATGCAGAATAAGACAAAGGTAATCTACCAAGTTATATCAAAGATACAAAAAGAAACGACGATGAAAACTTTGTGGTTATTTACGTAGAATGAACAAGAACAATCTCAAAAGACAATTCATGAAGAACCAAAAAATTTGGCTAATAGAAATGCATGAAGATTCAATTAAATTGACAATCGTGAAAAATCTTTCAAGATGGTAAAAAAAAAATTCGGCCCTTACTTAAAACTTAATATCTATCTAAGACGCTACAGGACTGACGTAAGAACAGAAGAAGAAATACAAGGAACGAACGGATGAATGCTGGAAGAAAATGAAGAGAACAGATGTTACATAAGGTCAAACACGCTCTTTAGTCACGTACAGTGAATTAAAATAATGATAGTGAAAATACGGCATTTCAGGAGAGCCAGTCTAATTAACGTTGTATTAAGTAACTGAGTTATTACGTTCCTGTGAAAGTGAGTAGTAGCATAACAACAGAAGTGCAAGTGGTAGTGTAGAACGAATTAATTCTGGAGAAGAGGTATCTGCTCCAGGAAACAGAAATTATAGGTTAAGGTTAGCAGATGAAATGGAATAAAGGAAATGTAAACATATATAGATGAGTAACGTACGAATGCAGTATGTTACAAACGACTTTCATGTTACGTATCATTAGACGAGTTGTGAAGCATTAGCGTGACTCAAAGACACTCCATTCAATTTTTTCGTCAGCTTGGGCAACCTTATATTTGTGTGAGCTGTGTAATGTTGTTGTTGTTGTCTTCAGTCCTGAGACTGGTTTGATGCAGCTCTCCATGCTACTCTATCCTGTGCAAGCTGCTTCATCTCCCAGTACCTACTGCAACCTACATCCTTCTGAATCTGCTTAGTGTACTCATCTCTCGGTCTCCCTCTACGATTTTTACCCTCCACGCTGCCCTCCAATGCTAAATTTGTGATCCCTTGATGCCTCAAAACATGTCCTACCAACCGATCCCTTCTTCTAGTCAAGTTGTGCCACAAACTTCTCTTCTCCCCAATCCTATTCAATACCTCCTCATTAGTTACGTGATCTATCCACCTTATCTTCAGTATTCTTCTGTAGCACCACATTTCGAAAGCTTCTATTCTCTTCTTGTCCAAACTAGTTATCGTCCATGTTTCACTTCCATACATGGCTACACTCCAAACAAATACTTTCAGGAACGACTTCCTGATACATAAATCTATATTCGATGTTAACAAATTTCTCTTCTTCAGAAACGTTTTCCTTGCCATTGCCAGTCTACATTTTATATCCTCTCTACTTCGACCATCATCAGTTATTTTACTTCCTAAATAGCAAAACTCCTTTACTACTTTAAGTGTCTCATTTCCTAATCTAATTCCCTCAGCATCACCCGATTTAATTTGACTACATTCCATTATCCTCGTTTTGCTTTTGTTAATGTCCATCTTATATCCTCCTTTCAAGACACTGTCCATTCCGTTCAACTGCTCTTCCAAGTGCTTTGCCGTCTCTGACAGAATTACAATGTCATCGGCGAACCTCAAAGTTTTTACTTCGTCTCCATGAATTTTAATACCTACTCCAAATTTTTCTTTTGTTTCCTTTACTGCTTGCTCAATATACAGATTGAATAACATCGGGGAGAGGCTACAACCCTGTCTCACTCCTTTCCCAACCACTGCTTCCCTTTCATGCCCCTCGACTCTTATTACTGCCATCTGGTTTCTGTACAAATTATAAATAGCCTTTCGCTCCCTGTATTTTACCCCTGCCACCTTTAGAATTTGAAAAAGAGTACTCCAGTCAACATTGTCAAAAGCTTTCTCTAAGTCTACAAATGCTAGAAACGTAGGTTTGCCTTTTCTTAATCTTTCCTCTAAGATAAGTCGTAAGGTCAGTATTGCCTCACGTGTTCCAACATTTCGACGGAATCCAAACTGATCCTCCCCGAGGTCTGCATCTACCAGTTTTTCCATTCGTCTGTAAAGAATTCGTGTTAGTATTTTGCAGCCGTGGCTTATTAAACTGATAGTTCGGTAATTTTCACATCTGTCAGCACCTGCTTTCTTTGGGATTGGAATTATTATATTCTTCTTGAAGTCTGAGGGTATTTCGCCTGTCTCATACATCTTGCTCACCAGCTGGTAGAGTTTTGTCATGACTGGCTCTCCCAAGGCCGTCAGTAGTTCTAACGGAATGTTGTCTACTCCGGGGGCCTTGTTTCGACTCAGGTCTTTCAGTCCTCTGTCAAACTCTTCACGCAGTATCGTATCTCCCATTTCGTCTTCATCTACATCCTCTTCTATTTCCATAATATTGTCCTCAAGTACATCGCCCTTGTATAAGCCTTCTATATACTCCTTCCACCTTTCTGCCTTCCCTTCTTTGCTTAGAACTGGGCTGCCATCTGAGCTCTTGATATTCATACACGTGGTTCTCTTCTCTCCAAAGGTCTCTTTAATTTTCCTGTAGGCAGTATCTATCTTACCCCTAGTGAGATAAGCTTCTACATCCTTACATTTGTCCTCTAGCCATCCCTGTTTAGCCATTTTGCACTTCCTGTCGATCTCATTTTTGAGACGTTTGTATTCCTTTTTGCCTGCTTCATTTACTGCATTTTTATATTTTCTCCTTTCATCAATTAAATTCAATATTTCTTCTGTTACCCAAGGATTTCTAGCAGCCCTTGTCTTTGTACCTACTTTATCCTCTGCTGCCTTCACTACTACATCCCTCAGAGCTACCCATTCTTCTTCTACTGTATTTCTTTCCCCTATTCCTGTCAATTGTTTCCTTATGCTCTCTCTGAAACTCTGTACAACCTCTGGTTCTTTCAGTTTATCCAGGTCCCATCTCCTTAATTTCTCACATTTTTGCAGTTTCTTCAGTTTTAATCTACAGGTCATAACCAATAGATTGTGGTCAGAGTCCACATCTGCCCCTGGAAATGTCTTACAACTTAAAACCTGGTTCCTAAATCTCTGTCTTACCATTACATAATCTATCTGATACCTTTTAGTATCTCCAGGGTTCTTCCACGTATACAACCTTCTTTCATGATTCTTAAACCAAGTGTTAGCTATGATTAAGTTGTGCTCTGTGCAAAATTCTACTACGCGGCTTCCTATTTCATTTCTTAGCCCCAATCCATATTCACCTACTATGTTTCCTTCTCTCCCTTTTCCTACACTCGAATTCCAGTCACCCATTACTATTAAATTTTCGTCTCCCTTCACTATCTGAATAATTTCTTTTATTTCATCGTACATTTCTTCAATTTCTTCATCATCTGCAGAGCTAGTTGGCATATAAACTTGTACTACTGTAGTAGGTGTGGGCTTCGTATCTATCTTGGCCACAATAATGCGTTCACTATGCTGTTTGTAGTAGCTTACCCGCATTCCTATTTTCCTATTCATTATTAAACCTACTCCTGCAATACCCCTATTTGATTTTGTGTTTATAACCCTGTAGTCACCTGACCAGAAGTCTTGTTCCTCCTGCCACCGAACCTCACTAATTCCCACTATATCTAACTTTAACCTATCCATTTCCCTTTTTAAATTTTCTAACCTACCTGCCTGATTAAGGGATCTGACATTCCACGCTCCGATCCGTAGAATGCCAGTTTTCTTTCTCCTGATAACGACATCCTTCTGAGTAGTCCCCGCCCGGAGATCCGAATGGGGGACTATTTTACCTCCGGAATATTTTACCCAAGAGGATGCCATCATCATTTAATCATACAGTAAAGCTGCATGTCCTCGGGAAAAATTACGGCTGTAGTTTCCCCTTGCTTTCAGCCGTTCGCAGTACCAGCACAGCAAGGCCGTTTTGGTTAATGTTGCAAGGCCAGATCAGTCAATCATCCAGACTGTTGCCCCTGAAACTACTGAAAAGGCTGCTGCCCCTCTTCAGGAACCACACGTTTGTCTGGCCTCTCAACAGATACCCCTCCGTTGTGGTTGCACCTACGGTACGGCCATCTGTATCGCTGAGGCACGCAAGCCTCCCCACCAACGGCAAGGTCCATAGTTCATGGGGGGGGGGGGGGCATGTGTAAGGCATTGCTTTAATCAGTATTTTGAACGCGGAATTTAGCCGGCCAATGACACTGACTGGCGCCGGAGCTTTCAGTTGGGATGGGCAGCGTAATACGCCGGATATTCACTCTCATTCTGTTCTCCCCTCTGAATACTACAGTATTCAGTGTTATATATGTCAGAGCTTTAGCTCCGCTTCTATTAGGTAACATACTATGAGACCACTGATTATGAGGTTGTTCTCACTCATTAATGTTTTAATATTTGTTGGCTAGGGGTTCTTCATTTTTGCATTGTTTTTCCTCAATTTAATTTGATGTGGAGCATCTGGGGAATGCCGTAAAATGATACAGTCAAGATCTCCGTCGTCTTCTGGATGTTCACTGCGTGTGGGAGAGTCTATCTCTTTAATTCTGCAGAGGTGTGGAGGGAAAAACGGATGTCCCAAACTCATTCTATAATTGATATTACATATCCCCTTGAGAGATTTTTGTGACTGTACCACGGTTTTGTTGGTATACTGCACTGGACTGAAACGGACGAAAGCTCTTTTTTGCTGTTGTATTTGCCACTGCCGTCCCATTGATCGTATGCCTCTTTTTTTTAAGACATGGTGAAATTCAAAATACGGGAGCTGTGAGAATATCGGATCCCCTTTATTGTATTTGACATAACTGATACACGGAATCGAAACTGAAAAAAATGTTATTGAAACCATTATGTTGAATACGCACAGTTTTGAGACTTTAGCTAAATATTAACTACAACAAAAAAAAACCTTCTTGGAGTGTCTTCCAAAACTAATCAGTTAACATAATAGAAATTAAGTACTTCTTCAGAGGTTTTACTGTGGAAAGATGAGCTTTCTTGAACACTGTATAAAGCAGCACCGTCTTACAAAACGTCAATAACTCTAAAACAAGTAATCGAGCCTCTTGCTGGACGATACTGGTAGAACATAAGTTCCGATATGCCACTGTGAAGCATACTCATTGTAAACGTGAAGTCCGTTACGAGTACGAGTGATGAAAAAGTTAATGTTCCTAGCTACAAGCACCAAAACATTGACAAAGTTCAGACGCGCCGAGCTAAGTCCGGTCCCCGAGGGTGCGATGCCTCGGTTGAAGAGCGGCAGTGGACGGCGACAGCAGCGGCAGTTCTTATAAAGTTTATTGCTTCCAGGCTGGCGATGTTACTCCTTCTGCTGTCCTGCTCTGATAAAGGTGACAGATGACCTAAAACTTGTCATGGACAGACAAGAAGCGACTATCATTTGCTTTTTAGATTTCAGCAAAGCATTTGATACTGTCGACTTGACATCTTACTGGCCAGACTTAGCGGTCTAAATTTCTCACCAAGTGCAGTGCAATGGTTTCGCTCATACATGACGTCTCGTCAGCAACGCGTCCTATCTGGGAATATAAAATCACAATGGCGGCAGGTAGTGTCAGGCGTTCCCCAAGGCTCAGTATTAGGTCCTATACTCTTCTCTCTGTATGTCAACGATGTGTCATCGGTTCTGACGTATTGCAAATACCATATGTATGCTGATGATCTTCAGTTCTATCTAAGTGCGAAACCAAGCAATCTTAAGAAAGCTATTGAAAATTTCAATACTGACCTCGATGCACTGTCAAAATGGGCACAGGAAATAGGTCTAAAACTAAACCCATCTAAAACCCAAGCGGTACTTGTTGGTCACTCTAAGCTCATTAGCCCAAAATATCGGGAATCCTTACCACCTCTTATCCTAAATGGAACAAATATTAACTTCTCTCCCTCAGCAAAGAGTTTGGGAGTAATAATAGATGAAAATCTAAATTGGACAGAGCACGTAACTACAGTGTGCAAAAAAGCATCAGCACCCCTTCATGTCCTACAAAAATATAAAAAACTCTTCCCCTTCGATCTGAAAAAGAAATTAGTACAAACGCTTATACTCCCAATCATTGACTACAGCGATATTATCCTACAAGGCCTCTCTCAGGAAAATTCCCGACGTCTAGAACTGGTCATGAATGCCTGCGTCCGATATATCTGTGACGTTCGACTTTTTGATCACATTTCACCAGCATATGCAAAATTGTCCTGGCTGCGTGCAGACAAACGCAGAGATTTCCATACGCTCTGTCTCATCTACTGCCTTATAAATGTAAACTGTCCCTCATATCTCTCCTCGTCCCTAACGCTCATGTAGGAACATGACAGAAACACACGTTCCCATTATAATAAAATGCTCTCCGTTACACTGCATCGCTCAGTCACCTTCTCCAAGTCCTTTACAGTAGCGGGAACCCGACTCTGGAATAACCTCCCTCGTTATGTTAGAGAACTTAAAAACATGTCCAGCTTCAAAAAACAGTTAATGACGTATCTACTTAAGCAACAGTAATGCCTTCCTCTGTACATGAATGCACTTCACCTCATTACTTCCCTCTTTCCCCCTCCTTAATTCTCCATTCCCCAAAACACGCTAAACTAGTAAACATCTACTTTACACACCAAGATATTATGTACATCTGCACAAACCTTCATTACTATTGCCAATCCTTGTCATGTTTGTCATTATTATTTGTTTTTTTTTTACTGTTACTATTATTGCTTATTATTGCTTTTATCATAATCTGTATGTATAGCACCTCCTGTAAAAATACTGCCAGCATTTAATTTATTAAGTCTTAGTTATGTTTATCATTACATTTTTTTACTGTTATTATTATTGCTTTTATCATAATCTGTATGTATAGGACCTCCTGTAAAAATACTGCCAGCATTTAATTTATTAAGTCTTAGTTATGTTTATCATTACATTTTTTACTGTTATTATTATTGCTTTTATCATAATCCGTATGTATAGCACCTCCTGTAAAAATACTGCCAGCATTTAATTTATTAAGTCTTAGTTATGTTTATCATTACATTTTTTACTGTTATTATTATTGCTTTTATCATAATCCGTATGTATAGCACCTGTTGTAAAAATACTGCAGCATTTACTTTATTAGGTCTTAGTCAGTACTCTTTATTCATATTGTAACTAGAGTAAGCTAATATTCTCATTTAAACTATGGTCATGATGTAACTCTGATGTGTGAAATGTTGCATGTGTGGAACACTGGTCCGATGTAAGAGAGGGCCTGACGGCCCTAATCAAATCAGGTTAAATAAATAAATAAAATAAATAGAGCTACCTTAAGCCCTATATGTGCGGAATACTACGTCTTTCTGATTTACTGCTTGGCTGGGTCATGGAAGCAGAACCTAGTCTTGATAGGCGCACGCCGATGCAAGTAGCACACGACAATCGTGATTTTGGCGAGGGCGCTGGCGTCGCCTTGCGATGGCCTACTCGCTGACTTCTTGGTCCTACCGCTGTTCGAGTGGGTTTGAATTGTGCGACCAGCAGACGTTCGGCCACCAGTGCTTCGTGGTAGGCTCGCTACAGCATACCCCTCCCCCCCCCCCCCCCAACCCGTCCATCTTACTCCCCGTTGGACAGAGGCATCAAGGTGGAGGTGGACAGCTGTTGAACTGCCAGTGGTTGGATGGAGTGCTCCCATGCTGGCGCCTGCTTACTGTTAGCTGTTGGCACCAGGGTTACTTAAACAAACAATGCTATCACATTTTCTGGCGGTTTATGGCGTTCCCTGCCATGGGCGACGTTGGTTGAGGTGGCGCCTGTGTCTGGACCCGTCAGGACTCGAGATTTTTTACCATGGCTCTTCTTAGGAAGCGCTGAATGGTGACTGTGACCCATCGTGGCTATCCCTGGTATATAAATTTGCCCAGACTGTGTCATATGGGGCATACATGTGATGATTTGAGAGGGAGGGCTGATGTGATGGAAGTGTGAGGTGGATGATAGCTAGTTGGTAACGTAATAGTCATCCGTGTAATTTCTCAGGGGATCACACCTCCTCATGAGAGTTTCTCATGTAAGAGGGTATAGAAAGATCGAGTGCATCGGTGACTTAATGACGCTCGCAGAGTTTAGACATTTGATTTTCAAAATAGAAAACATTCTGGCAGGCTGCTTTAAGCTGGGTGGAGTGAGACCGTATGGACTAATGTGATTCCATTAACTTCATAAAATTCCTCGAATTCCGTGGACCTGAACAGGGATTGTTATCTGTTACTATAGTTTGTGGGAGACCTTCTAAGGAAAGTATTGTGGGTAAGGTCTGGATAGTGCAGTGGAAGTGCTGGAAGACATCCATGAGACAAATAGGTATCCAGAGTCTTCATTTATCACAATGAGTCAAGAGTCCCTAGAATTTGCCAGTGATGAATCTTTGACCAAAGAGTTGAGGTGGATGGCCACAGGAAATATCTACAGACAGGGGCAGCTTCCTTCGTTTGCCAAGTGGTACAACTGGAAACTATGTTTGTGATGGATGCGTCCATTCCTAAACAGTAAATGTATGTCTGGCCAGCTGTGTTATGAGAGCCACACTTTCAAGTGTCTCTGGTGGAGAAGTCTCAGGGCTGACACTTGGAGCGAGCAAGGGATTACGACATGTGTTTACCCATTTTTCTTCTTGGAGTAATACAACCCTATGTAGTGTAGAGAGGTCATGGCGGCGATCCCGGATAGCATGAAGTTCTGGGTTCCATAGTTGCCCTCTGTTGGCTGGTCACCCAAATTGCACACATCTGAAAACTTTCAAATGGCTCTGAGCACTATGGGAATTAACATCTGAGGTCATCAGTCCTCTGGAACTTACAACTACTTAGACCTAACTAACCTAAGGACATCACACATATCCATGCCCGAGGCAGGATTCGAGCCTGCGACCGTAGCAGTCGCACGGTTCCAGACTTAAGCGCCTAGAACCGCTCGGCCACGGCGGCCGGCTCTGAAAACTTTTCCAAGAACTGGGTCGGGTGCTATGTGGTGCTCACGGTGTTGGCATCCAAAGTAAGGCTGTTGATTGCCTCCTCTGCTACGCATCGCAGAAATCAAATACTTCTTCAGAGCTATTCCTAAACACTGTAGTTAACAACACCATATTATAAGACATCATAATTGGGAAACAAATAACACTGTTCGTTGCAAGACGATATCACTACTAGAACAAAAGTTTCGACAAGCTACTGTGGAGCACACTCCTCATGAATGGCAAGTCCGTGCCGAGCATGAGTAATGAAAGAATTAATGTTCGTAGCTACAATCAATAAAATGATGAAGTTCAGACGCGCCAGCGTCTGACCCCCAAGGGCACGATGCCTTGGTTGAAGGGCAGCAATGGACGTCGGATTAGGCAGCGACAGTGGCGGCGTCTCTGATGAAGTTCATTGGTTCCAGGTTGGAGATGTCACTCCTTTTGCTGCCCTGTATGTATGGAGTACTACATCTTTCGGATTTGCTGCTTGGCTGGGTCCAAAAACAGACTCTAGTCTTGATCGGCGCTTGCCGATACAAGTTGCGCGCGACTATTTGGTGCGTGGTGCGGCCGCCTGCGTCGCCCTCTATGGTCTAGCCGCTGACAGGTTGGTTTTTTTTATCGTTGGGTTTGGTCGTTGTGGACATCACATGACCTCCTTTAAAGTTCGTTTGTTGATCCTTCCACTCAGTTTTTTATTACAGAGGCCAACCAGCTCTCTGACCGAACACGCTGAGCTACCGTGCCGGCGAACCGTAGGCGTTTGTGTTGTGTGGCTAGCAGATGTTCGCTCCCTGGTGACCCACGGTGGGTGCGCCACTGTGCCCTTCTTTGGTGCTTTCTTCTACAAGACCATCTACTGCTTCGTTATTCAGAGTACCTGACTTCCCCTTTATTCACATTTTGTACTGTAAAAATTTATTTTCATTGTTGGCTTTCATTATTAATTCCACCACTTGGTAGACACAACTGTTATTGTAGTATCATAGGTCGACGGCATCCTCACCAGCATACCACAGTTGGCAATGCCAACGTGTGTTTCCGACAGACACCGATAGTGGTCGCGTGAGGACCCAGCGGATCGAATGATGCACACCCACTGAGCCACACCTTCAGCCGCACCAACTATGAGCGCCATCTGGCACTACAAGATAGGATGGCTGGCGGCAGCTACATGGCACAGTCTCAGTTGCAGTTCTCGACAGTCTTCAGATCTCGTCAGCCTTCGACAATTCACTGATGCATTGGTATCAGGAGCCCCACACCACATGACGCTGTTTTGCTTCTGGTAATAGCTGAAATTTATTGCTGTCTGTTTTTTTTTTTTTTGTAAAGTTTCTTCACATGCCTTGAGAGAGCTACAGGTTAAGTAAAACTTCTGTTTCCTATATTTACGTCTTTACTAATCATTTTTGCTCCTGACAAGATTCCCTACGCGACAGCCGCTGCACCACTCTGTAGCCTACCTCTCCTTACTGTTGTGAATGTAGTAGTACAAAACAGTTATCAGTTTTCCACTTTCGATGGTTTAATTCCTCCAAATCACTTTCACAGTCTGTCAGAATTGGTGTTTTGTTCCCTTTTTCAGTTCCAAATTTAACTCCATCTTTAATAGCAGATACTTCTGCAATGTAAATACTACTTAATTGTGGTAATAAAAACTTTTTAGCTATCCGCTACCTAGGGCAATAATATGTGCAATCAATAGAAATAGACCAGCTGTCCTATGGAAAAACCTGCATGGTCTTGGTATAAGGAAAGCAAAAGCTGTAGCTCCTCAGATTGTCCCAGCTGCGAAACTAAACCGGTACTTCACATTACCTGCAACTGCAATTGAACCACAAGCGAAACACAGACTCTTTGATAACTTCATGGGGTAAACGACTGTGGCCACGAAAATTTCTATCTAAACCATGTTACTTGCAATACTGCCAAAAGAGCCATCATACATAACAGATCAGCATCTATTGGACACGATGGCATCACAGTTCAAATTATGAAGCTTATTACTGACCCACTACTGCTCACTATACAAATATCATCAGCCACCCCTTAACCACAAGTGTTTCCATGAGGCATGGAAACAGAGAGTACTCAAGCCACTACCTAAAAAGGACGTTGCCACAGCGGCTCCAAAATACCTGTCTGTTTGCATTCTTCCTGCACTGTCCAAGGCCTTAAAATATGTATTCTACGAACCAGCTAAGCAACTACCTAACTACAAATAACCTACTAGACGAATTCGAATCATATTTCCGTAGACATCGCAACACAGTATCTTCCTTAATAAAGGTAAAAGATGACCTGAAACTTGCCATGGTTGTGCAAGAGGCAGCTATCATGTGCTCTGTAGACTTCAGCAAAGCCCTGAACACTGTCAGCTTAGACATTTTACTTGTCAGGCTTAGCAGCTTAAATGTCTCGCTATTTGCAGTGCAATGGTTTGACTTATACCTGACGCCACGCTTGCAGCGTGTCATGTCCAGCATCATAAAGCGACAACGCAGGCAAATGGTATCAGGCGTCCCGCAGAGTTTTATGTAAGATGCTGTACAATTTTCCTTGTGTGTAAATGATGTGTTATCAGTTTTGCCCTACTGTAAAAACCGAACCGCGTGTACACTAATGACCTCCAGTTGTATATCAGTGCAAATCCAATAAACATGAAGACAATTATAGACAATCTCACTACCGACCTGTGTGCACTACAGAATGGGTGCAGGATATGGGGTAAAAGCTCAACTCATACAAAGCTCAAGTGGTACTTCTTGCTCATTCTAGGCTCATTAGCCCGAAATATCCGGAGTCCCTACCATCTTTTACCCTAAATGGGACAAACGTCAACTTCTCTCCTTCAGCAAAGAGTCTAGAACTAGTATTACATGAAAATCTAAATTAGCCAGAGCATGTTTCTGTAATGTACAAGAAGGCTTCATCGATCCATGCTCTACAAAAAATAAAAAAGACACTTTCTTCTTGATCTGGAAAAGAAACTTGTACGAATATTAATACTTCCGTTTATTGATTACAGCGATGTTACCCTGCAAGGCCTTTCTCAAGAAAGCTCACGGCGCCTGGAACTGGTTACAGATATTTGTGATTGTTATATCTGTGACGTTTGGCTCTGGTAATATTTCATCAGCACATGCACAGCTATCTTGGCTGCTTGGAGACAAGCGTAGAGATTTCCACACCCCCTGTCTTCTCGACTGTCTTATCAACGAACACTGTCTCTCATGTCTGTCCTCGACCTTAACGTTCTTGTCTGATCAACACGGCAGGAACTACCGTTCCCATCAGAGCAAAATCCTTTCTGTCCCACTCCATCGTTCAGCCACTTTTCGCGAAGTCCTTCTCAGCAAAAGGAAAGCTCCCGCATTATACTAGAGAACTGAATAACATCTCCAACTTCAAAAGACAGTTAATGACAAATCTGCTAAGGCAAAACTACGAAATACCATTGTTCCTGTACGCACTCGGTATCCTTGTACATCATTCTTCCCAATCAGACGCTCCTCATTTCCGAGTACTCTTAACTGATGCACTCTCCTTTCTTTCCTTAGAACTTGCTACATCAGAAAAAAATCTGTCTTTTACATCTATAATTTGTTACACTTATATCTGCCGCTATCATTATTATCATTATTGTCATTATCATTATTGGTATCATCAGCAGTACTGGTAGCAGCTGCTACAGTACAAGTACTGCCAGCATTAACTTTACTAGTTCATAGCCAGTATTATTTACACACACTACCACTTCGGACATTCAAATCATTTTAATACTATTTGTCATATTAAACTTGTTATTTCTTAGGAAACTATGACCAATGTAAGAGAGGGCCACAACAGGCTACGCAAACAAATAAACTCTTAGATTAACTAGGACTGGATGATTAATTACTACTGATCTTTGTAATAGAAACTTTTTAGCAAGTAGTTCTCTACGGATGGCATTTCTATGGCTTCTATTAGAAGGGCATTAGTTGATGACGACTTCATTGCTACTAGGCACTGCCTAATGAAGTACTTTTAGTATTTCTAGTGCATGTTACTGGGCTTTTCCAAGTAGAAAACTTCCATAGTCCATTACAGAGTGTGAGTTCCAGCAGCAGTCTCCGGAGGAACTGTTTCAAACGAGTTTAATAATTCTTGACTGCGTGTTTTATGCATGCAAGCTCCCGACAGCACACGACTAAATTAAGACCTTTAGTGGGTACCTTTTCAATTAAATATTGATTTCCCGTGGGCTCTGCACGGAGCCGAGCGTATGAGAAGTGCGGCGGTCAAGCATACTAGTGTGACGTCACAAGTTCGTTGGAGGGTCCGTGTATCTCGTTGGCCCTACTGTTGTAATATGACGTCACATACCATTTTGTCCGACTATAACAACGGCTGTGTGAGCCTGGTACGTTCGCAACTAGGAAGGTCCACTGTGATGCTCACTGACTTTGAGGAAGACGTCTTTCATCACGGAGAAGGGAACTCCAGGACGAATACTGGAAACATTGCCCACAACGTGGTCTCCTGTAGAGCACATAGGACAGAGTGAACTGTTTCAACTGCGTGCGTACCGTGAAGCTGGAGATTCGAAAGTGATCCAGATCTTCTAACTTCTGTCACATCAAAACGGTACATTTCCGGATATGAGTTCCTCATCAGAACTTTATCTACTAAACTCCCTACAACCCCTAGAACACAGTGCGAAACACCCTGTAGACAGGCAAAGAAGGTACGTTCAAAGGTGGTAACACGCAGGACAAGAGCTGCACCCAAATAATTCAAGGATTATAGTTTGTTTTGAGCTTCAAGTATGCTAACCAGGTCTCATTCCTAGTGAGCGGTTGTAATGATCCGTGGAACGACTCATATGAGATTACTACATGCTTTTCCTCCCTTCGCCGGACACTGGAAATCACTCTCTACACTGCATCGTTTGTCAAGGTCCAGGACAGCTACCGAGATCTTGTTACGATGTTGTTTCGTCGGAGCAGTGCTTTACGCAAAGCGAAAGTAAGTCATACATAAAACTGGGCTATAAGTCATTACCGATTACACAAGTTTCAAGTCTTTCGTATATTGAATTACGTCCATTCGGGATATATTTCGAAACAAGATGTATCTACGTAGACTAAGGTGCTTATAACAGCTGTGGAACGGTTAGTACACTGTAGAGAGCTTAGGGGTAACCTATAACACATGGCGAGACTTGCGACTTCAATAAAGCTGCGGTGAACGACGGTGTTACAAGTCAACTGTCACGCGATGACGCGCGCATCCAATTACGTAGATTAATACTAATGAAAGGAAGCACGGCTACAAGCTGAAATATCGGTGTAGGGGGGCATTAAATACCGATTTTGGCATTGCATGTATGAAGGTGTTCAGTGAAGGTGAACTGTATGGCTACAAAGTTTTGTAAATTTGTATTTGACAGAGTTACTTTCGGCTAACCATCATTTTATTTTGAATATGTAGTAGCATTCATGTTGTCAGACCACATTATGGAAATTCAGATCCTCCTATAACGCAAACAAATGTTCTTTTTAATGCATCAACATGTTGCAGCATGTCTGTGCCATCGTAGGTAGTTATTTTTATTCAGCTTTTATTTCCAGGAATGTTAGATTCTCTATAACGTGCTTTTCAGTATTGAATACCTTACTATGGTTATTTTCGTGGTATCTATTCTCCTGCATGCTCACTTAATATTAGTAATTTACCTTCAACTCTTTGCACTGAGATAAACAGTGATACGCTATACAGGTAATCTGATTAGGCAATAAACTGAAGGAGGAGAGACGTATCCCTTAGTTTCTATATGTTGATTCCGAAAAGCATGCGTAGGCACTGCCTGCCAAAAAAGTTGAAGCACCGAGAAGACATGGTCGGATTTCAATGTAACTTCGTTTATGTACACATCACTGTGTGTAAATCCTTAGAGTTGCAATTCTTTGTGACTAACAGAACGGGCAACATAATGTAATTAGTGTTCTTCGTCTTTAGTGTTGTTATAAGGCGTGCTAGGTTGCATAAGGAGACTGAACAGCGACAAGAAAATCAACGGCAGTGGCTGTCTTAGATGTGCCTTTGATAAAGTCTGGACGGCTAACCTAAACAGAAAAATACACAAGCAAACGAATATCACTCTTTGTTAAACAAAACTCATTGCCAGCTATTTTTATTAAAATAGTGTGAGCGTGGGGTTGATCTGCTATTCTGTTATTCTGCGCAACGGATTAATCTGAGATGTACCCTTTACCCTGTGGCTCCTGCAAGATGCAATTTCCACCCCCACACTACTACAGAAGTCAGACAGGCGCTCCTAACGTTCTAAAGAGAAATGCCTGAAAAACTTTCAGCAACAAATATCTTCTGGAGTTGGCCGCTGTAAGGAAATGACACAAAAGTTCACAACATTTCTTACGTAACTAGTGGGATACTTGAGTACTGGAGCAGCGTTAGTTAGTGTAAGAAACTAACGAAAATTATTATTTATTTTGCAAAAATTCTGAGAAATCACAATGGCACTTTTAGTTATGAATTGAACAAGTTATATCCTCGTTCTTTTCGGAATGTGAAGTTACCTCTCGAGGATAGGATTCGCTAATGAAATTTCTATACAAAGTTTAAGATTGTTATTGACTTGGCAGAATGGCTGAGAGACGCGCCTACTCAACTTGAATAATTATCCTTTAGAATGTTGCTAGGTACATTCGAGGCTGTCGCATGTGGAATGCAGTGAAGTGTACTGTTGTGGAGGAAATACGGGGCTCGCAATAGCTGTAGCGCACAATACAGTAAGCTGCGATGACTGCTGTCTGCGCCGCTCGCTGCTGACAAGTAAGATAACTCTCATTCTCTCTGGAGTGAACTTCGCCAATCAAACTCTCCCTACGTCTTGATGAAGTCAAGAATTCCTATTCGCCCCTAGTGTAACTATTGGCGTGGTACACCGGTCAGATAACCAGCCCACCGCGATGCCACTCAAAAATTCGCTCGCAGGCGTTTAACTATAACTCTGTCCTTTCACACCGCACAATAAGTGTGTCGGCCAACACAGTGAACAATGCTTAATCGCAAGGACTCTATATTGAGTCGTACTTCGATTCGCTCTGACAGAGGTGCTCTCCTAGTGAAGTACTGAGGAGAGACTTGTTCCTCGCTCCAGAGCGACAATGGAATGGCGCACTCTCTACGCCAGACGTGAAGGGGTATATCTTTCAGTCTCTTCCATTACTCCTTCAGCTCAAGGCGTCAGAAAAATCTTCTGCCAATCAGCATTGCTCTTCTAAAACGGGAGAATGACGTTTCGTTTAAGATCACCAATCGGGAAATCTGTAGTATTGGTGTTTGGTGTTTGCTGTCTCCCTGTGAAAATCTCTGAAACTGCATGCTATGTGTAAAGAATGCGTAGGCTGGACGCTTCCACACAATGTAGCGGAATTTGCTTTTAAGCCGAACATGGGGTCATTCCCCCTTTCACTCGGGCACACGCTGTCTGCTCCACAGGTGGCCAAGGCTCAGTGTTGTCCTCTCTACTCTGCATTATTTATGTAAAGGACATGTCGATAGTGAACAACGTAAAATAGGTTAAATTTGGCTACGGCATATCGTTCTTGATTACTGGATGACACCATTAGGCCAGCATTAACAGACTACAAACACAACTTGACCAAAAAGCCCAATGGTGTAGAAACAACATTGAAGTAAACTCCCAGAAAACTAATGCCGTTTACATCAGCAAGAAGCGCCCTCAATTTGGATAGAACATTAACACTTCATGGATGGAATATCCCTTGGAGTCCAAACCTGAGGTATTTGTGAGCCATCGTGATTAAAAAATGATATTTCTCAACTATGTTCAGGACTTGTGTCAGAAAACTACAGGAACTCCTGGTTCATATAAATTTGGGGCTATACAGAGACATAGTACCATCAAAATTGTTATACAATTGCACTTCATGGAGTCTGGTGAGTAATAAGCGCAAGAAGAAAACACAAATATTGCAAAACAGTGCCTCAGATGGATTCTGAAGGAGAGTAGGTACACTGATCAGCCAGAACATTATGATCATCTACCTAATAGCCGGTATGTGCACCTTTCGGACTCATAACAGCGGCGACGCGTCGTCGCATTGAAGCAATGAGGCCTTGGCAGGTCGCTGGAGGTAGCTGCCATCACATTCCACATACAGGTCACCCAATTCGCGTAAATTCCGTGGATGGAGGGAGCGGGTTAGCTCTGACGCCATGTTCAATCAGATGTGCTCCATCTGGTTCATATCTGGCGAGCTGGGGGGTCAGCACATCAATTGTAACTCGCCAAAGTGTTCGTCGAACGACTACATCACACTTCTGACCTTGTGCCATTGTGCACTGTCTTCTTGAAAAATGCTACTGCCATTGGGAAACACGGTCGTCGTGAAGGGGTGTACGTGATCTGCAACCAGTGAACGATCCCCCTTGGCTGTCATGGTGCCACGCACTAGCTTCATTGGACCCAGGGATGACAACGTGAGAGTTCCCCACAGCATAAAAGGGCCACCACCAGTCTCCATCCCGCAGTACAGGTGTGAAGGAGTTTTTCCCATGGAAAACGACAGCTTGGCGCCCTCCCATTATCGAGAAGCTATCAGAATTCATCAGATCATGCAACGCTCTGCTACTGCGCTAACGTCCAGTAACGATGGTCAAGTACTCACTTCAGTCGTAGTTGCCGATGTAGTGGTGTTAACATTGGGTTCAAATGGCTCTGAGCACTATGGGATTTAACTTCTGAGATCATCAGTCCCCTAGAACCTAGAACTACTTAAACCTAACCAACCTAAGGACATCACACACATACATGCCCGAGGCAGGATTCGAACCTGCGACCGTAGCAGTCGCGCGGTTCCAGACTTAAGCGCCTAGAACCGCTCGCCCACTCCTGCCGGCGTTAACATTGGGACATGCATGGTTCGTCGGCTGTGGAGCCCATCGTTAGGAGTTTTCGGTGCACTGTGTGCTCTTGCACACTTATACTCTGCCCAGCATTAAAATCTGATTTAATTCCGCCACGGTTCGGCGCCTGTCCTTGTTTTACCACTCTGTTCAGCCTACGACAACTTTAACGATTGATGACCGAACAATTCCACGACGTCTGGACGTGGTTCCACCTTGGTTTCGCCACTTGTTGAAGACACTCACCACTCCTTGAACACGCGGCAAATCGTGCAGTTTCCGGAATGCTCATACTGAGCTTCTCAGCCATCACAATGTGCCCTCGGTCAAACTCAGATAGATCTAGAGCCTCCCCCATTCTAGGCACGGACAACTCATTCACTAATAATACATGCACCGTGCGTGTGTCTGAATAGCAGTCATTCCTCGCCACATGACGTTGCTATCGTCTGAACCGGTTTATATCGACAGTAGGTTGGTGGTCATAATGTTCTGGTTGATCAGTACATATCATGATAACAGATTTACGTGCAACAACAAATGTAGCCATCTTAGATGAACTAATGAAGCAAAGGGCAACAGCTATTCATGAACGAATAGATCTTATTAGAAATTCTACCAGACATGTACAGGACATACGAATAACCGATGTAGAACAATGGCACACATTTAAAGTACTGCGTATATTAGCGAATGAAAAGTTAAGTTAATACACAAATATCAGATACTACGATCAATTAAAAAGTAATAAAACAGAAAGGGGGATCTAACAGACCTTCTAAGGTCCTCACAGTCTTCCTCAAGAGAAAATATATACAGAAAAATAAATACCCAACCCTTATACAAATGAAGTAGAGATCACACGAAATGATAGGACTTCCAACAAAGAGACGCAACGAAATAAATAAATTTAGGAAATAAAAATAAATGTGGAGTGATCAATGTGACGGACACGGAGATGCCACCCACTCGTGCGAGAGTTATCAGCACCTGACAGAGCTTAAAAGATGCCTAGTTGTGGATCTCCATTTGACCGTACAATATCCAGGTTTGTGGGGCCTGCGGGTATGACAGTGGGTCGATGTTGGACTGCAGGCATACTCGTCTTAAAGGTTCGAGTTGAACACGTCTGACCATCACAAGGGAGGATTGCTGTATTGAGCACCAAGGATATGTAATGTCACTACAGTGACTACAAAATCGAGTCAAATTTATAAATAATTTGGCAGTATGAACCTACTTCTCAGTATGGCGTTGCATCCCCCCTAGCTTGGGTGCACGCACTGATTCAATTGTGAAGGGTGTCATATAGTCGTTGTATTCTCTCCTGAGGCAAGCTGGCCCACAACCCTTGTAACTGGTACTTAATATAATTGATACTAGCAATGGTATAGCGTTGACGACGGAGCTGGTCCCACACGTGCTCTATAGCGGACAGATCTGGGTATCTTGCTGGCCATGGGGGTACCTCAGCATAACACAGATAGCTCATAAGGACACGTGCCGTGTGTGTACGAGCATTGTTCTGTTGAAAAATGGCACCACGAACTATCGCCTTAGTGGTAAAACATGAGGACGCAGTATATCCCTGACGTATGGTTGTGTTGTAAGAGTTCCCTGAGCTGCTACCAACCGCAGCCTGAATTCATAAAAAATGGTTCAAATGGCTCTGAGCAGTATGGGACTTAACTTCTGAGGTCATCAGTCCCCTAGAACTTAGAACTACTTAGACATAACTAACCTCAGGACATCACACACATCCATGCCCGAAGCTGGATTCGATCCTGCAACCGTAGCGGTCGCACGGTTCCAGACTTTAGCGCCTAGAACCGCTCTGCCATCCCGACCGGCTGAATTCATAGCCGATGGCTCCCGACACCATATTGCCAAGAGTAACACTTGTGTACTTCTAGAAAACATTGGAAGAAAAGGGCCTTTCCGCAGATCTCAGCCCTACTTGCCGACAGTGGTCACCCGTGGCAGTGCAGAACCATGACTCATCGCTTAACACCAGTAAAGGCATGTTAGTCACGGGAAAACTTCCAACGCAGCCCTTCGCACTGTGGTGTTAACGTCGGTCTACGCATGAGACACTAACACCCTAGTCAAGCTGCTGCTGGTCTCCGACCAACGGCATTGGCAACACAGAAATTTGCAGGGAATCTATTTCTTATTCTTGGATAACAGACGCAGCTGTGAGTTGTCACCGTCCATCGCATCTCAGGTGGAGATGAGTCTGTCTACTCAGCTGACAATTAGTCAGTGGAATTAGTCACAGCCGGAAAGTTCAAATGGTTCAAATGGGTCTGTGCACTATGGGACTTAACATCTATGGTCATCAGTCCCCTAGAACTTAGAACTACTTGAACCTAACTAACCTAAGGACATCACACAACACCCAGTCATCACGAGGCAGAGAAAATCCCTGACCCCGCCGGGAATCGAACCCGGGAACCCGGGCAGCCGGAAAGTCCATAGGAGGATCGTTCCTGGGAGATTAATGGCAGAAAGACCATATGAATATCGCTGAGGGAAATGCAGACACCAGAACGGTATTTACTAGAAGAAACGTAAGGAAATGTAATTCATGTACGTTGAAGACCTGTTACAAAACTCTCGTTCCAGCAGTTCGTGAGCACTACCCGTCGGTCTGAGACTGTTACGAGGTGGGATAACCGGAACGTATGTACAGGGTGTTTCACACTTTATGTTACACAGTTCTAGAGGATGTATGGGAGACTTAGCACATCATGTTTTAAATAGGAACCCATGTCCGGAAACGTCGTCCAACGACGCTACAGAGCGTCAATCTTATAGGCGCCGGTGCCTTTAAATGTTGTATCTATAGGATCATTCCGTGATGATGCTACAAACATTCAAGGATAATGGAGACGGATAAATGTATCAGGTCCCTGGTTCCGAATTTTCAAGTGAAGATTTTTTTGATACCTGTGACAGTGGAATACACGTACCGGTACTATCTTTGCTGAGAATGTACGGTATGCAACTTTCAGAGATGGTAATATGGACCAAGACAAGAAAAATGTCTACTAAATATGGGCTCTAAAATGCATAGCTTAAGAGCTATGAGCACTTGTTCATCTTCGCTAGTGTGTCGCAGATCTCCTCTGTTGAAAAAGTGCTGTTAGCCCTTAAGGTATGCATTTTAGAACCCATGTTTACTGTACATTTTTTCTTGTTTTGGTCCATCCTACCACCTCTGAAAGTTGCCTACCCTACAATCTTAGCACAACAGTACAGGTACATGCATTCCAGCGTCAGAGGTATCAGAACGGTTTTCGGTTATAACTTCCGACTCTTTCGTTTCCGGTACAGGGACCCTCACACTAAATTAATACAATTATCCTTCTCCATCATCCTTGAAAGTTTGTGACACCATAATGGAATCACCTTGTAGATACATTCATTTACAAACGCCGCGCCTGTAACTCTGACGCTCCAGACATGGGTTCCCATGTGAAACTTGGTCTACTCTTCCCCTCTGCAACCTCTGAAAGTATGTAACACGAATCGTGAAGCACCCTATCTATATAAGGCATGGACGTATTTCGCCGGCTCGAGAGCGTCACAAAACTGCTCAGCAGTATCGATCGTGAGGCATTACAAGTAAGGTATAATGTGCTCGGAGAGTATTATTCCTGGTGTTTACTTTGCAGTATTATTACGTCCTACAGCACATATATCGAGAAATGAACAAAGGGGTCAAATTAGATCGTTGTTGTGGTCTTCAGTCCTGAGACTGGTTTGATGCAGCTCTCCATGCTACTCTATCCTGTGCAAGCTTTTTCATCTCCCAGTACTTACTGCAACCTACATCCTTCTGAATCTGCTTAATGTATTCATCTCTTAGTCTCCCGCTACGATTTTTACCCTCCACGCTGCCCTCCAATGCTAAATTTGTGATCCCTTATTGGCTCAGAACATGTCCTACCAACCGGTCCCTTCTTCTTGTCAAGTTGTGTCACAAACTCCTCTTCTCCTCAATTCTATTCAATACCTCCTCATTAGTTATGTGATCTGCCCATCTGATGTTCAACATTCTTCTGTAGCACCACATTTCGAAAGCTTCTATTCTCTTCTTGTCCAAACTATTTATCGTCCATGTTTCACTTCCATACATGGCTACACTCTATACAAATACTTTCAGAAACGACTACCAGACACATAAATCTATACTCGATGTTAACAAATTTCTCTTCTTCAGAAACGCTTTCCTTGCCATTGCCAGTCTACATTTTATATCCTCCCTACTTCGACCATCATCAGTTATTTTGCTCCCCAAATAGCAAAACTCCTTTACTACTTTAAGTGTCTCATTTCCTAATCTAATTCCCTCAGCATCACCCGACTTAATTCGATTACATTCCATTATCCTCGTTTTGCTTTTATTTATGTTCACGTATTAGATCACAATCAGTGTATACAAGGATCTTATTTGACTGTACAATTGCTGATTGTCATATTAGATCACAATCAGCAATTGTACAGTCATATAAGATCCTTGTATACACGCATATTGTCAAATTTATTTTCGATGGAGTTTATCTGCTAATGTATCTGCCAAACATGGAACATCTGCAAGTGTTCGAATATTTTATTAATGACGTTGCAACTGCGGATACAACTACAACACCTTCCAACTTATTTATTTATTGCTATCTGTGTACATACTTCTTACTTTTTTAATTACGTAGAATGGTTACGATATTTTTTTACTTGTTACATAAATAGTAACAATACTAAGCTCTTTCTTGATACTCGCTTGGCCCGTTTCCACTTTCGTAATGTTGTCGCCCAGTATAAATTACACAGTGTTAAATTATTTATGGAAATCATGTAAATCACAAAAAAAAGTAAAAAGAAAAATAAGTAAACAATGAAAGGTGCAAATAAAGAACTTGAAACTACTCGAGGAAATGAACACTAAATAAGTAACATTTATTTTTGAAATTATGTTATTAGATCAGTAACGTATATTTTACTACAGTAATACAGGAAGACAACGAGAAGTGCAACATGAAAGGACAAGGTACATATTACCTGTCTGGTGACGTATATACACAGTGGAACGTAAAGGTCGTAACAAGTTTCCCTGGACTACACCTAGACGATGTATCGAGTTATGGTGAACGTCGGGGTAGTGTGCAAAGTTTACGTCGTAGTACTGGAATCAAAATTGATACATTGACTGCTATCCAGGTCACTGCTATTTCAGAAAGTCGTGATTTCCACAGAATGTGTTTTAACAGCATGTCCATGAAACTCCGATCTTAGGGCTGCACACACAGATGTTGGCAATGCGCCCTTTGCTAGGAAGACCTTGGTTTCTAAACCACTTCACACTATAGCTTCGAGAGTTCATTAGCGACGACGGGTACAGACACCTCCCCCCCTCCACCACTCCCCCCCTTCCCCCCACTCCTCTCCCCCTCTGCCTAATCGACGAGAAAGCTTCCTTCAGTAATGAACGAGGTTACAACGGCACGCTAAGCAGCAAAATTGATCACCGCCAGCTAGCCACAACTTAGCGCTCTGCCGTACAGAGCGCTTTTAAGCGTTACCTGCGCTTTTAATCTAGGTTTTTAAACACTGAAACTGAACTCTTTCTAACATTCTCTAAAATATTTCTCACACCGTTTGTAGTTTCATTTATTTGTAAATTTCTTTCTTAGTTGTGCACTATACGCCAAATGATAAACGCGTTATGGTGGCAGTTGTGACGAGATAGTTTTCCGAAATTTCAATCGCTAACTTTCTCTTCCAAATGCTAAAATATATTGTTGACTCCAACCTACACAGGCAGAAATGACGGTCGCTTAGTAACAGAAATCATAGTTTAAACGGAGAGATTTGTGTGTTCGCCTTTTCCTACGTGCTCTTACAGAGCGGAACGGTCGAGAAATGGTTTGGAATTGATTATATGAACCCTATGCCAAGCACTTAAGATAAATTGTAGAGCACTCGTGCACAAGTGCATGTAGAAGTAGACGTCAGTTGCAAGCAGCTGATCATCACGTAGTGATATTCAGCAGTCTGCTGAGAAGTTGTGACAGTTCTCCAGTAAATCGCTGCGTCCTCTTCCTCAGACCAGACACAATCCTACATATCGCTGGTTATGTACAGATTTAATTTTTTAATTTTCCGTTTGACTTTAAAGAATCGTCAATATGTTTAATCTACAATTTACCTACAGCAAACTTTAATGAATGTTCTAAGAATAACGTAAACACAGTATATCATGAGGCAAATAAAAGTCGACATAACATGCAAATGTCCGAGGGGCGTTCAATAAGTAATACAACACATTTTTTTCCGAAAGCAGATAGATTTTATTCAGGACGCAAATACGCCATATTATTCTCCACTCTTTTGGCTACAAAACCCTATTTTAAATCATAACCTCCGTTCAACGAGACCGCTTTACGCCGCCTTACTGGGAGGGCCTGTATACAAGGTAATGGGACTCCGGTGAAATTTTGATGTGAAATTGATATGCAAAATAATTAAATTGATCACTTAATTATCCTCCAACCTGCCCCCAGCGACCCCCATCCCCAGATGACGTCATGCGTTCTCCTCAACCGGTGGGTAGGTTCCCGCCTCCTCTCCCTTCCCCTCCCTCACTTATTCTGTTAACTAGTATTTCGAATTTTGGCGGGAATTTCTTTTCCCCAGGGCTGTGCTTCCGCCACACCCCATCCCCAGCCGGGAATTGGCGAGAAATTAAAATGCGGTGGTGCCCTTCATGGGATTCGAACCATGGTTATTCGGGACAGAAAGACCAAGTGCACCCTTCAACACTTGTAAACTGTCCAGATGCAGGAGAGGTAGTGTTGTGTACACAACAGCGCAGGCGCAGTCTCGTCCGTCTCCACACTACGAGATGGCGCTGCCATAGAGACAGACCAAATTCTGCTTCCGCCAATCCGCGTATTAACATGTAATGCAGCCAATGAGATTGCTGCAAACGTAGAACCTTTTTTCCTCGCGGATCACACTCGCGCTGTGATTCATAAACGCGCGAGGTATTATAACGAGTGTACAGACCTCCGATTAGTCAGTCTGCATTTGCCTGTACCAGTCTGCATTAGTCTGTACCAGTCTGTAAGAGTTCTAATTTGTTTGTACCAGTCTATAGTCAAGTTTCATTCTACGCCTAATAAGATTACCATATTCCTGTACAGAGCCATGAAGATAAATGCGTAGAAACTTTTGTCAAATATCAGAGGTATATGTGAGAATATGATTACGTACCAATACCAAAGGAACTTCAGATTGTCAATTGTAAATAGCATCCAGAACCAAGTTAAGTAATTTTTATGCTTGTTATTATTTTAATAAATGTGTGTGAAAATTAATTAAGTTCTGTTTAAAGTTGGTCACCGTCAATCTGCTAGTCTATGAGCGCTAGTGGCATTTCTATCGTCTGACCTAACGGCAGAGGATAAACACGCCACGTTAAGACCACGAGACATATTTCTGACACTCGCCTACTTCGTTAGAGCGACAAGTCAAATAATCTGATGGTGTATGTACTGAAGGTCTTACAGTACGCACACCACAGGTAGGTTCCCTTAGTGTATTGTACTTATTTATCTTGAAAAACTGAAGTAAATATGGCCCTAATTACGTAATTAATCATAAATATGGGTCCTAACTAAACAACTACATGCATAGCGCCAAAAATCGCTATAGTATAGCGCTGTACTCGAACACACCCAGACACCAACAACCAAATATTCTACAGATGCAGCGCATTTGCTCTATTTCTATGCGTGATAGCTCCACCTTCGAACCCTGTTCCAGGCGTAGCGTGTTGTGTATCCACATCTAGACACTGTTCCGGATATAATGCAGGGTGGATGCACATTCTAACACTGACTCTGGCCTACCCTTGGTCATAGCAGCCACTAACAACACTCGCATAAACACAGACATACAGAAAATAGAGCAAATGCAATGCATCTGTACAATATTTGGTTATGGGTGACTGGGTGCGTTCGAGCACAGTGCTATACTATACCGTCCGACCAATGTGTTGTTCCATCTTGTACATAAGAATAATACTCACAAAGCTATGCCTCTCTCCTTCCAACGGATATCTAGCACACAAAATAGCGGAAGTGGGATGATAATGTGCCTTCATCGTGGATCTTTAAGAGTATAAATGGAGGTTGATAGGCACAGCAGGATGCTTTGGTTTGTTTTCATCACTGGAGAATCTAGACAATATTTCTTACGAAATATAACTAACATTACTTCCATCGAAAACGCTATGCTCTTTAACAGGATGAATATAAAAGTGCTTACATCCTGTACAGAATCGTTTTGTGAAGAATTTTTCGCTATCTGCAGGACTGTAGGACTGTCGAAAATAACGTATAAGAGTTTGAAGTCGAGACTTCGTGATTGGTAATATGCATGCATAGTCTCTTTATGAATGTGCGTACAACTGTCAGCGGTGGACGGTTGCCGCTCTAATGGATGACTTGCTACCTATTCGTCCATAAATTACGGTGCAGGGGATGCACACTCCGTAGATACGGAGAAGGGAAACTCTCATGTTCCAGCATGCTAAGTGCAGTCGACACACTGTCAACTAACGAATAACTTATTACTAGGATAAAGAAATACGCGAAATTTACAGTTTTTAGATGTCGTTACAGATTTGTGGGAACGTATCCGAACTGAAAGGTATAAACAAAAGTAGTGAAGCTCATCTGGTGAGCAATATGAGTATATACTTATGGGAGAAATATTAGAACAACATTATAAGTCAACTCTGGACTCGTGTCAGCTCCCTGTTGCGGATCTCTACACGGTAGAGTGCAAGTCAAATAAACATGTAGAACTGCGCCAGACTTGGGAGTTCCCATCAAGCTCATCGCTGCATTAGTCTGAGACAAGCTCTTAGGTACTTTGTAGCAGTACACGGAATTGTTCGCAGACTTCGAGTTTGCAGTCTGCACCACTCGTTGATCCTCATGTAAGTACTTTACTTTTCGTTATCTTCCTGTCCAAAACAGATGCAAGTAGATCATCGGAAAAGAGGGGAATTGTTAGGATTGTTTTAGTAGGTTGGTGTATATGACACGCAAATATGAAAAAAATGATATAAAATAAATAAAAATTGATGAAAACCGACTATAATTACGACGAATTGATGGGAAATACGTAAAATTGAGGAAAATAAGAGGAAATATGTAAAATCGCGAAAAACTTGCAAAGTTACATAATTTCACTAAGAATACATAAAATTAAAGTACCATGAAATGCAGGAAATTGAGGTGGGTTGAGGGTAGCCAGACACTCAAGACCGAGGAAAGCTTAAAAATTTTGTTCTGTCTCCATTCAGTTTTAACCCTTCCCCTACCACTGTAAACTATATGGGTTTTCGTAACACGTACTTGAACAAAGACGATGTAAGTGTTACACAGAGGCGATACATTAAAGCAATCCAGAATTGTGTTCTCACACATGTAGTCGAATATAGATATTACCTAATTACGGTTGGTTGTCGCAAGCAATGTTATTCCTTAAGTACAAAGGAGAAGAATCAACGCGTTTATTAGACTTAAGCTATTCCATAGAGTGTTCTGTAGTGGAGTGGACTAATGCCAGATGTATCAGCTTCAACAGTATGAGGAGGATGTACTCTAGAGAACTGGAAAAATTCCTATATGATCCTTCACATGAGCAAAACTGCCTAACATCAGATCAAGGCTGCTGTGTGCAAGAGGAATGCTACCAGAGCCGTGGTGATGCTACTGTAAACAGCAATAAGACTGTTACTTCCCCTTTGGCTATTGATTGTGATGATTACTCTCTTGTAAGAAGTAGCTGTGTATTCGTGTTTATTTTCGTGCAACAGGGCATTGCTGGCAACTCAGTGTATCAACTATCGAAAATATTCGTGTCAATTTTTCCTCGCTGTATTTCCTAGAGAGGCATAGCCACATCTGCAAAAACCTCTACAATTAATAATACTAAGTACGATTGACATGGGAAGCGTGATTGAGTATACGTACGTTTCTGACTTAAAAACATGTAAAAACGTCCATCAGTTTTCTATGCGACAAAAAAATGGCTCTGAGATCTATGGGACTTAACTTCTGAGGTCATCAGTCCCTTAGAACTCAGAACTACTTAAACCTAACTAACCTAAGGACATCACACACGTCCATGCCCGAGGCAGGATTCCTGCCACCGTAGCGGTCGGGCGGTTCCAGACTGTAGCGCCTAGAACCGCTCGGCCACTCCGTCCGGCTCTATGCGACAGAACAGCACTCTCCTGACTTCATTCTAGTTGGTTTATAAGCAACTCGAGGCGCGGATATACATCAACGATGCTTGCATAGTGAGGAACGGCTCAGTCACTTTCTGGAAAATCAGAATAGTGTAGAAGGAAGTAATTTTATCATTTTTAGGTTTGTCATCGTAGTGATTGGGGTAGGAAACTTCCATGATGGTTTTATATCTGATGCTGGACAAATATATCCTGCTTTAGAGTATTAAGAGCGTTGCTTTCCGCATGAATAATACTTCAGAAACCGTATAGCTTTAACAATATAGCGTCCTTAGGTGCAGAACGGTGTAGCCATAGGAGTGTGTGTTTATGCTCTATGATCATTTCTCTCGTACTGGTACCTTCTTGGTACTGACTCCACACATGGAATAATACTGCAGAATTGATAGCACAGTCGATTTATGTGAAATGTTTGAAACTCCATCTGCCTGGGGCTCTATGATGTATAAACTGCTCGTTTCTTCTTAACCATGCGTTATATCACAGAGATAATCTAATGTCTACCATAGATCGATATGGGGTGCTACCCTGCTTTGCATGCACGCATCTGGAGAGATCTTGTGCACTTGGATGGGTGCTGTGGGTACGACTGGTGTGGAACAGTCTTTGCTGAACAGCAGTTAAGGTCACGCTTCACAAGACGTGGAAGGTTGTGGATATTGTGCTGTTATACTTATCATCAGTTGCAGATTACATTTGGGTCCGTGTTGCAGGGAGAATGGGTAAAGGACAATGCGGGGGACCTGTCAATCTCCAAAGTTATCCTACAAATGCAAGAATACGCCATGTGTCCCATCCACACAGGGAAAGATGGCCAGTCGTAATATAAATTCTGCACTAGGATTGATAAGCTAGAAATACGTAGATAACCTAACTGCATCGGTATAGAATGCTGTCTGGTATACTTTGGTGTATATGGCTGAAGGGACATACTGCACAGTCATCAATCTGCATTCACAATCTAATATATGGTGCTTGCAAAGCAGTGGAGGGTTGGTTTAGCAATGGTACAGAAATTGGGAAGCATTCTCCTTTGTCAATGGCTGGTGTTGAAATTATAGAACAGCTAGTAAAACTGATCACACTATCAACTGCAGTGCGAATTACAGTACATCATCCGATATCGATGGTGCCATTCAGATCCCATCCATTCGCTGGTGCACCGTTGATTACCACATAATGATTGGCTGACACCACCTGTTTGAGATGGAGAGAACCTTGGCAGAACACAAGAAAAATGCTACTTGTCATTTCGAGCATGGGATTAAATGGAGAGGTAGCTGTTTGGAAACGCTGTAAAATGCTGAAAACTCATCCAAGTTCCATATGTTGTGATGTCTTCCACACTTTTGTCAATGAGAAACATCGCCTCTGTGTTTTATTTCTACCATCCTGCATATTCTGGGAGCAGCATAGTTTATACCATGTTTTGTTCAGTTTTATGTGAGATCCAATGGATCAAAACATGTTAATGTCAGTTAGCACCTGACACAGACCTCGAGGTCACTGTACAAAAATAAAGCATAAGGTGGTGTACAAAGCTGTTGTCATATACTGCTTTGATGTGTTACAGCTGAAAAACACTGTATTAAAATTCTGGAGAAAGAACAACACAGGATCCCTCTTGTGATTTATAGTCTGTTGGATATGGTCTTCCTCCAGTAGAGACAACAAAACTTTACACAGGTCTGTGCAAGCATCTTCGACCACTGGCCACCTGCTGCAATGGAGTATATGACAACAGCTGTGTACACCACCTTATGCTTTATTTTTGCACAGTGACCTCGAGATCTGTGTCAGGTGCTAAACTGACATTAACATGTTTTGATCCATTGGATCTCACATAAAACTGAACAAAACATGGTATAAAATGTATAAATGTATGTAATATGCTCGATATCAACTTGCAAATGGTATCTGTTTTTCAATGTTTCGGAAGAGAGAGACACAGTAAAATCTTATAGGAGGTTAGGAGGTTCTGTTAGAAGGAACAGCACGAAAGGTTAAAATCTGGATGAAGATAGTTCTTAGTTTTTTTACCTACTCTGGATGTTAAAAAATAACGATGAAGAATGCTCTTGAACAAACTAAATGACTGTATCGGTACTTCATATTCTGAAATTAATGTAATTCTCTCATGCATGACAATTTGTAATTTGAACAATGCAGAATGCACTCAAACTATCCCGATTTTGCTCATAAAACTAATAGAAATCGACAGTATCTGTTGTCATGGAATGATGACTGTTTTTATTATCATAATCATGACTGCATGCTTAAAAATAGGTGTTACCGCAATTGCTGTGTTATTTAATGCTCTATAACCTCTAATTATAAAGTACACACCACTTGAATTAGAGATCATTGTATAACTTAGAAATGATAGTGTTTTTCCAGAAATGTGAGTATATTACATGGAACAGGCTGTTCTGTAATGAAATTGCTCAAGAAACTAGAATGCAAGAATTTGCTGCTATTGCAAATGATTGTCTGCTGGCTGACAGAAGCTTTACACACAGGTTACTAGAGGTGAGTTGTGGAGGGAGAAAATGTCAGATGTCATCACACATACAGTATTTATTTTCAATATATTGGATGAATCTTATAGGGTTCTCTATTGGGTGACGTTAGAAGGTTCTATTTCAAGTCCTGCTCTGATGTGAGAGGTTGTATTCTGTAATGTTATTTCACATGTCTGAATTGTTTGTAATACTCATGTGCATGACATTTTATTTACAGACTCTCATTTGAATGTGAGGGAAGCTCTCATGCCACCATGCAATTTTGTCAGTAAAACTGAAAGAAATCACTCTGACCTCTGCTGTTTGGTCATCTGTAATTGGTGGCAGTGTCGTAGTTCTTTTTTTCCACTTCGTTGAATGTCGCAAAGTAGTGGCATGTGGGCGGGAGACAGATGTGAATTATATCCTGCAGTCGAACGTAAAAACTATGCCGATTTTGCTCCTAAAACTAAAAGAAAATTTACTGGGCCTATTTTCATGGAAATAGGACTTTATTTTTTTTATTTATTTATTGTTCCGTGGGACCAAATTAAGGAGAAGTCTCCATGGTCGTGGAACGAGTCAATGCATGAAATTACAACACGATAGTAGAAACAGACAAAATGAAATACAAGAAACGTATTCAGGCGACAATTAGTAAGTTCAAATAAAGAAAATCAACAATGTAACACTGGGATTTGCTTAATTTTTCAGCTCTTCCAAGAGCTCCTCGAGAGAATAGAAGGAGAGAGCCATGAGGAAACTCTTCAGTTTAGACTTAAAAGCGTTTGGGCTACTGCTAAGATTTATGAGTTCTTGTGGTAGCTTATTGAAAATGGATGCAGCAGAATAGTGCACTCCCTTCTGCACAAGAGTCCAGGAAATGCATTCCACATGCAAATTTGATTTGTGCCTAGTATTAACTGAGTGAAAGTTGCTAACTCTTGGGAATAAGCTAATATTGCTAACAACAAACGACATTAAAGAAAATATATACTGTGAGGGCAATGTCAGCATTCCCAGACTATTGAATAGGGGTCGACAAGATTTTCTCGAACTTACACCACATACAGCTCGAACAGCCCGTTTTTGAGCCAAAAATACGCTTTTTGAATCAGAAGAATTACCCCAAAAAATAATACCATTCGTCATAAGCGTATGAAAATATGCGAAGTAGACTACTTTGCGTGTTGAACTGTCACTTATTTCAGATGCTGTTCTAATGGTAAATAAAGCAGCATTTAGTTTCTGAACAAGATCCTGAACATGGGCTTTCCACAACAGCTTACTATCTATCCGAACGGCTAGGAACTTGAACTGTTCCGTCTCGCTTATAATATGCCCATTCTGTCTGATCAAAATATCAGTTCTTGTTGAATTGTGAGTTAGAAACTGTAAAAACTGAGTCTTACTGTGATTTAGCATCAAATTATTTTCCACAAGCCACGAACTTATTTCATGAACTACATTATTTGATACTGTTTCAATTTTACACACAAGATCCTTCACTACCAAGCTGGTGTCATCAGCAAACAGAAATATTTTTGAAACACCTGTAATACTAGAAGGCATATCATTTGTATAAATAAAAAATAAGTGTTATTGTCATAGTTGTGTGTGTGTGTATTTTTTTAAATATATTCTCGCTTATAGGAAGTGCACTGACATTAAACAGAACTGATGTCCATCACAGGATGGCA
The DNA here is from genome assembly GCF_023897955.1 of Schistocerca gregaria. Taxonomy (NCBI): domain Eukaryota; kingdom Metazoa; phylum Arthropoda; class Insecta; order Orthoptera; family Acrididae; genus Schistocerca; species Schistocerca gregaria. The sequence goes on along the minus strand of NC_064931.1, from coordinate 172,020,909 downwards.
TATCGTTGTGGGAAAGGGGAGGGTCCAGTGTGCGTATGGCCACCAGAGGCAGCTGTGTAGTTACATTTTTGACGAACAGGCGAACTGTAATCTGGGTGCCCGTCATTTACCACGCTTTGGTCAAGGGGCGTTATAGACTTTTGGGTCAGCACAGAGCCGCCGTATCGACCACCCAGCCACGTGCTCTGCTAGTCGAGGACTCTACCGCTGTGGCAGCCAGCCGGGTGTGGGCAGAGGAGCAGGTGGGAGGCCAGTAACCGCAAAGATATGTGCTGCCCGCAGAAGCGGTCGCAGCTGGCTGTTTGAAAAATACTGTATCCAAACCATAGGTGGTGGGAGGGAGGGAGAGGGAGGGATAAGGGAGGTAACACTCACTACACTCCGTCTTCAGGCCACGAGTAGCCTACCGGGCCATTCGACCGCCGTGTCATCCTCAAGGGGGATACGGATAGGAGGGGCGTGGGGTCAGCACACCGCTCTCCTGGCCGTTATCATGGTATTCTTGACCGAAGCCGCTACTATTCGGTCGAGTAGCTCCTCAATTGGAATCACGAGGCTCAGTGCACCCCGAAAATTGGCAACAGCGCATGGTGGCTGGATGGTCACCCATCCAAGTGCCAGCCACGCCCAAGAACGCTTAACTTTGTTGATCTCACAGGAACAGGTGTATCCACTGCGGCAAGGCCGTTGCCATAGGGGAGGTAAGAGTAGCACTAATTTCGGCACTTTGTGACCGTACATTGAGGAGAATGCGCGTTCAGCTGCCGCCCCTCTATCCTGGTGCAGTTTTTTGAGATAACGATTTTCCCTAGTCCCCTGTACATTCGTTGCATTATGACCCATTGATTATGAATGCTGTTTTTTTTTTCACGACAGTTTTGATGTGTAACTATAAAAGTCAAGCATTTTCCATCAGTTGTGGTAGCATGTATTGGCTTTCCTGAATGTCAGTTACCTGAGCTGCAGGATGACTGTTGAGCAATGGTGAGGGAGGTGTCTGTAGCAAACTCTGATCTCAACAGAGACACAGTCCTCAGCTGTATGCTTACAGGTGATACACTAACTAAACTCCTCTCTCTCCAATACCAGCATCTCATCAGTAGGACACATTTCTGCCAAGAAACAAAGATAGTACCTTCGACACCAGCTTTTTTCCTGCTAGCTTGAGATACAGTGATATTGTGAAATTTTTCCCAGCAGGATAACACCAGTTGTATGGCATTGTCAATTTTTGAGTTGTATTGCTATTTTAGGTGGTCCTTGTGTAGCGCTATGCATATAGTTGTGTGATTAGGACCAATCTTTATGATTAATTACATACACTATGTGATCAAAAGTATCTGTACACCTGGCTGAAAATGACTTACAAGTTCTTGCCGCCCACCATTGGTAATGCTGGAATTCAATATGGTGTTGGTCCACCCTTAGCCTTGATGACAGCTTGCACTTTCGCAGGCATACGTTCAATCAGGTGCTGGAAGGTTTCTTGGGGAATGGCAGCCCATTCTTCACAGAATGCTACACTGAGGAGAGGTATCAATGTTGGCTGGTGTGCCCTGGCACGAAGTCGGCGATCCAAAGCACCCTAAAGGTGTTCAATAGGATTCAGGTCAGGACTGTGTGCAGGCCAGTTCATTACATGAATGTTATTGTCGTGTAACCACTCCGCCACACGCCGTGCATTATGAACAGGTGCTCGATCATGTTGAAAGATGCAATCGCCATCTCCGAATTGCTGTACAACAGTGGGAAGCAAGAAGGTGCTAAAACATCAATTTAGTCCTATGCTGTGATAGTGCCACGCAAAACAACAAGGGGTGCAAGACCCCTCCACGAAAAACACGACCACACAATAACCCCACCCCCTCCGAATTTTCCTGTTGGCACTACACATGCTGGCAAATGACGTTCACCGGGCATTCGCCATACCTACACCCTGCCGTCGGATCGCGACAACGTGTACCCTGATACGTCACTCCACACAACATTTTCCCAATTTTTACGCTCCTTACACCAAGCGAGGCGTCGTTTGGCATTTACTGGAGTGATGTGTGGCTTATGTGCAGTCACTAGACCATGAAATCCAAGTTTTCTCACCTCCAGTCGATCCTGATGCAGTTTGCAATTCCTGTGTGATGGTCTGGATAGATGTCTGCCTATTACACATGACGACTGTCTTCAACTGTCGGCGGTCTCTGTCAGTCAACAGATGAGGTCTTCCTGTACGCTTTTGTGCTGTACGTGTCCCTTCACGTTTCCACCTCACTATCACATCGGAAACAGTGGACCTAAGCATATTTTGGAGTGTGAAAATCTCGTGTACAGACGTATGACAGGAGTGACACCCAGTCACCTGCCCACATTCGAAGTTCGTGACCTCCACCGAGGGCCCCGTTCTGCTCTCTCACAATGTCTAATGACTACTGAGGTCGCTGTTATGGAGTACCTCGCAGTAGGATGCAGCACAATGCACCTAATGTGAAAAACGTATGTTTTGGCGGTGTTCGGATACTTTTGATCACATAGGTTAATTAGGACAGATCTGTACTTCAGTCTACCACGAAAAATAATTCAAGTGCGCTAACCGAATCTTCCTCTCCTACATCTGGACAGTTTCCCTGTGTTAGGGATGCACTTAGTCTTTCTGTAATTAAGGACGGAGATTGGAGTCCCCGAAAGGGCTACGCCATTTTTTTTTTAATTTCGTACCAATTCCCGGGTTGGGGGGGGGGGGGGGGTGTCGTCGGGTGGGACGTCCGCAAAGCCTTTGGACAAAGAAAATCCCACCAATAACTGAAATTACCGCCACAGTTCGAAATTCCTCCCAGTTGGGTAGGTGTGGGTGGGAGGGGGAGGGGACCCACGTGCTGGCTGCAGAAAACACGTGACGTTATCTGGGAGTGGGGTGGCGGGCAATTAATTGATCAATTTAATTAATTTGCATATCAATTAAATATCAAAATTTCTCCCTGAGCCCTATTACCATACTAGTCCCGCATTGTGCCATAGCACTAGTAGACGTTGGAGTCAACGTCTTGCTACATCAATAACCTCCCTATCATCCACATACTGCTTCTCGCAGAGTGCATCCTTCATTGGGCCAGACAGACGGAAGTCAGGAGATGTGAGATCTGGGCTGTAGGATGGATGAGAAAGAAGAGTTCAATGAAGGTTTGTGAGCTCATCTCGGGTGTGGAGACCAACACAGCTGAGTAGCGAGATGTTTCACTGTGATCCATCGATCACCTAAATTGAGTGTTTGCACACTCCGACATTGCAGGAATCACAGCAGTGTGTGACTGGCTGACATGCGGGAGATTGCACATGTTTGTGCAACCTTGTTGCGTTGATGCCATGCCCAACGACTCACCATGCTTTTTTTCACAACGAGGTATCCGTAGACATTCTGGAAACGCCTATGCGTATCTGCAATGCTCTGGTTTTCCGCGAAAAGGAACTCAATGAGAGCTCCCTGCTTGTAACTCATCTCCGTTAGAGATGCCATTTTGTAGGCTACGTAGGCATTTTGTAGGCTGCCAGGTATTGGAATTTTATCAAACTATCAGGCTGAAGCAGGAATATTTCACAATGTTCCGTAACAAATACCGCATTTTTCCAACGTAAATTCGATAAGGAAAAAATGTGTTGCATAACTTATTGAACATCCCTCGTATCATTGTATCGAGAATGATTTTGGACAGAAGGTGTAATTTACAAGGTAAGATCTCTTACAGGTTAAGAAAAATGAAGAGTTACGCAGCCTATGAACGGAAATACACGCCTTTCATAGTAAAGGCCCTGACAGCATGCACACGTGGCCTGCAGTGCCGTTGTATAGGAGCCACATAGCCCTCCCTACCGCCAAGGAAACTTCTTCCGTGAAGGTAGGTATTGTGTCCCACAGGAAATGCAGTTAAGAGTCGCCAATGAGGAGTCGTGGAAGGACGGCGGTTCCTCTGGGGATAAAGAACAAGTAACTAACTAAAAGTACCGCTGTCCTCAGGGTGGACAGCAGAGAATGGCAGCTCGTCGCCAAGCGGAATGTTCTGTATATGTTGCTGCATGGCACGAATAATAGAGTATCTGACATCGAAACAATGCGCGTCCAGAAATTTGTTCATTAGATGTAATTTTCTCCCCGTCGTTTCAGAGGCAGTTTCCACCAATCTGTCCCTATTGCTTAAAATCAGCCTTTGTATTTTTAGTCAAACGTCTAATTCCTTTAGTAACATGTTTGCTGGCAAGATGGCACGTATGCAGTGATGGTATGACCCTTGTAATCTTGCGAGTGTATATGTCTCAATTGTGTGGTCCTACGTCACTACTTACACTACCATCGACTCCCCACCCTTAGATCATTTTATAGCTCTGGGCGTGTCTTGTGCTAATCGGCTGAACAATTTCCATTTTCTCCTGCAGTGTTCATTCCTGAAAGGAACTTATACGGAAGGCCTTGACTACTCATTGCAAATGCTTTTCCAGAAATAACTATCCATGGACTTTAAAACTTAGGTAATTATTCATAGCACTGACAGATGAGTGCAATTTAGATGCAAAAGCAATTGGACGATTGCGAGAACCGGTTTTATTGGTAAGAACCGCTCCGATCCCAAAATGAGAAGCATCAACCATGAGAACTAAGGGTTTCTGAGGATCAAAGCGTGTTAAACAAGTACTAGGTAACAAAGCTGCTTTCGGCTTCTGGAAATCCTTGTCACATTCTGGCAACCAAACAAAGGGAACGTTTTTCCGTCGAAGACGATGAAGAGGAGCTGCAAGAGAAGAGGCATGGGGTATAAAGCGGTGGTAGTAATTTATCTTGCCTAACTTCGCTTGCAGTACCTCAACCGTCGTTGGAGCTGGCAAATTGGCGATGGCTCGGAAATGTTCTGGCGATGGGTGTACGCCCTGGGAATTGATTACATGTCCAACGTAAGACAGTTCACTCACGAAGAAGGTACACTTGTCTTTGTTTAGTTTCAGTCCATTGTCCAGAAGCACGACAATGTCATCTAAATAGTTAAGGCAAGAGGGTACCGATGCACAAATAGTTTGTAGATAACTTTGAAATATAGCTGGGGAAGAAGCACATCCGAAAGGAAGGAGTTTGTATTTGTACAACACGAGGTGAGTATTCACTACCAAGAACTTTTGGGGCCGGCTGCAGTGGCCGAGCGTTTCTAGGCGCTTCAGTCTGGAACCGCGCGACCGCTACTGTCGCATGTTCGAATCCTACCTTTGGCATGGATGTGTGTGATGTCCTTAGGTTAGTTACGTGTTAGTAGTTCTAAGTTCTAGGGGACTGATGAGCTCAGATTTTAAGTCCCATAGTACTCAGAGCCATTTGAACCATTTGAACTTTCGGGTTTCTTCATCAAGTGGTAGTTGAAGATAGACATCCTGCAAATCTATCTTGATAAAAAAAAATTCCTGGTCCCAACCGATCAAACAAGTCTTCGGGGCGAGGCGATGGAAAGTTGCTGTAACAGTTTATACGTTGACTTTGGCCTTGTAATCCACACACAGTATCAATTTTCCGGAAGGTTTTGTTAAAATAACAAGTGGTGAAGCCCATTGTGATGATGAAATATGGTCTATTACATCTTGTTTTTACAGATCACGCAAGGTTTGAGTAACACTGTCACGCAGCGCGTGTGGGACTGGGAGCGCTCGGTAAAATTTCAGCCGTGCATCTTCTTTTAATTCCACATGAGCTTGAAAACTCTTCGCGCAGCCTAAACCTGGCGAGAACAAGTCAGCAAATTTGTTGCACAAGGCTTCGATGCTTCCACGAACAATACGAGACTGGAATAGAAGGGAGAACCGATAGAGGTACTCAGGGTACCCTCCGCCACACACCGTCAGGTGGCTTGCGGAGAATGAATGTAGATGTAGATGCTGGTCGTTGTAAAACTTGAGGTCATGGACAGTACTTTATCACGCGCTTAACGAAAACAGATCGAAGGCGTCCAAGCCGAAGATATCGACAGAATTGCGGGAATGAAGCACAACACAGTTAACACTTGTGCTTGTCCACGGTATGTTGCTGGCAGACTACACAGTCCTAATATCGGGATGTATTGACCACTGTATGTTGCAAGCGACACATTCGCTTCACGCAAGGGAGGGCTTCCAAGCAAATGATGCTTTTTCTTGTTAGTAAGAGAAACGGCAGCTCCAGCATCTAACTGTAAAGTAACTGGGCGTCCGTGTATAAGCAAATCCACAAAAAGTTTGTTCTGACGTCGTGAAAAAACGTCAGAGGTCGTGGCTACATGCACTTGAGCATCATGCACGCGAAACAAACACGTCGCGACCGAGACTTGCGTCGAGTCCGCGGCATGCGTTGCGTGCGCAACTGACAGAGTTCAGAGTCGAATCCGGGTGAGTGACAATTCGGTACAGCAAAGTTCACTTGTGGAGCAGAAACGACATTAACGTCCATAGGTAGAGCCTCCTTAAATTTGGTTTTGCCCTGAGAACCGTTGCGGGAGTTACTGTTCCGGGAAACGGAAGGTTGATTTGAAATTTCGCGTTTCAAACATACAGACTTTACGTGTCGTTTTTGATTACAAAAATAGCAAGTAGCGTTCCTGGAGGGCGCGAGTGCTTGCGGTGGCAATTAGGATATGACCGCACAGAGGACGAAAGTTGTTTACGCTGGCGGCCTGGGGCTGATGCGCGAGCAGCATGCGCAGAAACTGGGCCACGTGTAGGTCTGGCGCACGGCGAGCAGCCGGCGGACTAATGCCACGGACTCCGGGCGGCGATTCAAAGGATTTTGCCGCAAAATCTAATGTGTCCTGACTTTAAAGAAAGTCTATCACTTGTTCCAGGGAGGGATTCGACAATTTCAAAATTTGTTCCCTGATTCTGGAATCGGAAATGTTCTGAGCTATGGCATCTCTAACCATTCTATCTGCATAGGAAATTCCACACGAGCAAGAAAAATTACAGTCACACGACAGTCCACGCACTCCCTGTTCGATTGAAACTGATTACGGGAGTTTCGCAAAAATTTAAATCTCCGTGCAACCACATTGATAGTGTCTGCGAAGTATTTGTCCAGTTTTGCTATAGCTTCTTCAACCGTTAAGCCGTCGGCACACGGGCCGTGCTGTCGAACGTCAACGTTGAGCGTGCTAAGTTCAACGTGCTGCTGGACGCTCAGAAATGATGCGAGTAGTGCATTCGGTAACATGGGCCCCAACGTGGTATACGCGATCACAACGCACTCCAGCGGCAGTTGCGGGATGTTTCTAGTTCGTAAATCACACTGTTTACTAAATGGGCGGACGTAAAATTCCCACATTAACTGTACTGAAACGCACATTTCCTCCATCGTCCACGAAAAGGAAAGTACCACGTTCAATCAGTAAGGACACAGGCTTATAAAAGTGCCATTATAAACAGTGCAATACCAATTTTCAATACTTCTCCACATAAGATAAACATTATTTCATCATTTGCACATTTTAGTAAAATCCGAAGGTCAGCCTACTTGATCACTGTTCCTACCCAGTAGCGAAATCTTTGCAACATGTTAATTACGAAGCGTGGAAGAAAAAGGAGCAAAATATCTTTAAAAAAATGGTTCAAATAGCTCTGAGCGCTATGGGACTTATTTTCTGAGGTCATCAGTCCCCTAGAACTTAGAACTACTTAAACCTAACTACCCTAAGGACATCACACACATCCATGCCCGAGGCAGGATTCAAACCTGCGACCGCAGCGGTCGCGCGGTTCCAGACTGTAGCGTCTAGAACCGCTCGGTCACCCCTGACGGCTTATCTTTATAAAAGTAGCGAAAACTGGCCTATAGATTGAGCCAATCGAACAAAGTCGCCCCTCAGAAAAAGGTGAACTTAGATCTACATAACATCAAATATTATAGTATATAGTTATATTAAAATAAAAATACAGTATCAGAACCCAATAAAAACGCAAATGTTAGGAAAAAAATTCTCGATGTATCGAGTCGTGAACCACTGCCCAAACATCTTCGTTGATCCATTATGGATCGTGAGACGACGGCTGGAATGAACTTCTTGATGCAATAATTTGCCAACAGCCGCATGATTTGTAGAAGTTTATTTTATTTTATGAGCTTATATGTGCTACCAGTTTCGGCATTACATTGATGCCATCTTTAGGCCCCACTCCTTATAGTCGTAAAATTGCTAGACACAAATCCGTGAATCAATCGTCCTGCAACAGCTCTTGGTGGCCAGGCGACACAGACAGATAGGCTTGAAATGAATGCCTCACAACTCTGTACTGAAGGGAGACGCCGAGCGTGTGACGTAAGTGGCGTTGTGGCATCTCATTGGTCAACGCTCAGACGCATGTTCGGAAAGACTCCCTCACGTGCTATTCCACGCTATGATGTCAGAAACTCGGCAGGCTCAACGCTCAACTTTCTGTTGCACGGTCCGTGTGCCGACGGCTTTAGGTAGTCTAGAGAGGTTCGTGGATATAAGTTACACAACACTCTGTAGGTGACCACTCCCACTCCAAATAAGAGGTAGTGCAGAAGACGTTTACCTGTTATAATGCTTGGAGGTGTTGCTGCAGTTGAGCCTTGTATTCCCTCCATGATTCAGCGTTGGCGAAATTGCGGCACTGGCTGCTTTGACGGCGGAGGCGGAACAGCAGCAGGCGGCGGTTGTTGTGGCGGAACGAGAACTTGTTGTAGTAAGGACCCCAGTGTCTGCAGTAAGGCACTTGTCTGCTGCGTCTGTACATGAACAAGATCTGCTAGCATAGTCTGATCGTCGTTTGGCGAAGCCATTTCCACAATAAATGAGGAAGCAAAGGAAAATGGACATGCAGTCAGTCATTCACACCAGGCAAGGGAAAAGGAGGCGCCGCGATGGGGGAACATGCACGAACATAGAAATACACTGTAGCCCACAAAAAGACAAAATTCATGTAAATCACAAAGAATGTTCCACAGTTTCTGTAACAGTTCGCACCGAACTGAAGCGTCTACTCAATCCCATCCTCGTCGCCAATTATGTAAAGGTCGATAGCAGCATGTCATGGCCTCACACAAATGCAGGATGCTTTTTGGTCGGTACCCCTGAGATTTGGAGTGGGATGATAGAGGCTAACACGAGTGGGGTGGTGGTAGGAATCTGGAGTATTCTATAACAATTAGTACTGGAATACTTTAGTAAATAACTTTTACTAAACTTTGTCCTGCTACTGCACTCCAGGAACATAACCAATAACAACTATCTTTCTTGAATACTGTTGTGTACGTAGTTCCGCGTAGTCAGTGTGTACACAACTTTCCCACTAGAGCGCGCCCCGCAAAGCACAACAGCGCAGGCGCAGCGCTCGTCCATCTCCGCACTACGAGATGGCGCTGTCTTAGAGACGGACCAAATTCTGGTTCCGCCGATCCGCGTATTAATATGTAACGCAGCCAATGAGATTGCTCCTAACGTAGAACCTTTTCTCCTCGCGGATCACACTCGCGCAGTGATACCTGAACGCTCGAAGTATTATAACGTGTAGGACCTCCGATTAGTCAGTCTGCACCTGTCTGTACCAGTCTGCCTTAGTCTGTACCAATCTATAGTCAAGTTTCAATCTGTGTCTAATAATATTACCATATTCCTGTACGTAGCCATGAATATAAATTAATAGACACTTTGTCAAGTATCAGAGATATGTGAGAATAAGATTAACGTACCAAGACCAAAGAAACTTCATATTGTCAATTGTAAATAGGATCCAGAACCAAGTTAAGTTATTTTTATGCTTGTTATTATTTTAATAAATATGTTTGAAAATTAATCAAGTTCTGTTTAAAGTTGGTCACCATCAATCTGCTACTCTAGGCGTGCAAGTGGCATTTCTATCGTCTGACCTAACGGCAGAAGATAAACATGCCACGATAAGACCACGAGAAATATTTCTGACACTCGCCTACTTCGTTAGAGTGACAAGTCAAATAATCTGATGGTGTGTGTACTGAAGGTCTTACAGTACGCACACCACAAATACAAATGACTCATTTACAAACATTAACTGGATTATACAACAAGCAAGATAACACAATTCGGGCGTTACATGCGTAATACATACGCGAACTAGAGGCTGCAAACCTAGTGAGCTGAAGGCTATTCTAATCTTACGTCGCTCACGGGCTGTCGATGACTCAGCCGGTGCTACCTGCAAGTCTCTCCATCCGTGCCATACGGCAGCGCTGCAAGCGCCAGCGAGTCCAGAGAGGTTGTAAGTGCTGGACCGCACTTACCGCAACCTCTAGCACGGAGTCTGACGTTGACACCACACTAACAGCTACCTACCTGCTCTTTCCACGATAAATAATCTCCCAGAATTCCTGACTGATTTATTAACTTTAGCAACCAAAGTCGCTATGATGACATCACGGTCACTAGGCCCTGTCTCTATACTGACACCGTTGGTGAGGTCACTCCTGTTTGTTGCTACAAGGTCTAAAAAAATTGCATTTAGTATGGGCTGCGGAACTAGCTGCTCAATACAGTTATCAGAAAACGTGTTTAAAATAACTTCAAGGCTTTGTCTGTAGTCCCTGCAATGTTTCCATAAACGTCCTAGTCTATACTCGGTTAGGTTAAAGTTGCCTACAATTAATATTGCATGATCTGGGGATTTCCGCACTCCTGACCGTAGACCTTTACAATAACTCTAAAAACGTCACAGTGGAATCGGGTGGCAGGCAAACATCCAACAAGAAAGTTGATTTCACCTAGACCAGTTATACGTGACCAGGTAACTACACTGTCACACTGAAATTCACTCTCCTATTGCATCTAATCTGTCTTTTTCGATAATGTTCCATGAACTGCTAAATATTTCAGAGCTTTCTACTTAGGGTTTCAGCCAACTCTCGGTCCCGAGAATAATTTGAGTGCGAGAAGTTTCCTGGAAGACAATAAATTCGTGTACTTCGTTGCAACTACTTCGACAATTTACTGATAACATTTTGACAAACGAAATGTCTGATTTCGCCTCAACCCTTCCGCCTAGCCTAAAAAGCTCCCACGTGCACTCCACAAGTTCTCTGCTAGCCGAGCAGCTGCTTCCCTCGTGTAGCGCACTCACGGCCTATCAAGATGAGTCCTACAACTCCTCACCCGATGACGCATATCTAGACATGTGCAGCCAAGACCGTCAGTAGACGAAGCCTCTGCTTGAGACCCTGCACTCAGCTCCAAACCTAACGATCCCCATCGAAACTGGGGACGTTGCAACAAATTGCAAGCTCCCTACAATAATGCAGTATATTACCTCATTAAAAATTCTGAAAAAAAGTATGTATGGAGCAAGACTTGCTGGTAGTCATAGAGACCTGAAGTGCCATATACGAGGGTTGGAACTTAAATAGTGCAACTGTTTATTCACAACCGATACAAAAGAGTTACATATTTACACATGTAACTGTCGTTCAAAGTAGTCGCTAGTGTTCTGTACAACCCGTTGTGGAATGCGTAGTATACCGTGAGCAGAGCCTGCTCTGTTGATGGTACGTATGGAGCGGTCTACTGCCTGTCGAATCTTTGGAACAGTTCTGAAGCGAATGCCAAGAAGTGGTTCCTTCACCTTTGGAATCAAATCAAAGTTACAAGGACTTAAGTCCGGGAAGTGTGGTGGATGGTACAGTACTTCCCCGTCCCATCGACCGAACGGAGCAGCCACCTCAGGAGGTACACGGCTCGTGTTGTCTGTAGTTCAACTATGCCTAGACGGTCAATATCGCGGTTCGATCACATCCGCATTGTTACTTTGTGTCAGGAAGGGCTCTCAACAAGGGAAGTGTCCAGGCGTCTCGGACTGAACCAAAGCGATGTTGTTCGGACATGTAGGAGATACAGAGAGACAGGAACTGTTGTTGACATGCCTCGCTCAGGCCGACCAAGGGCTGCTACTGCTGTGTATGATCGCTGCCTATGTATTATGACTCGGAGGAACCCTGATAGCAACGCCACCATGTTGAATAATGCTTTTCGTACAGCCGCAGGACGTCGTGTTACGACTCAAACTGTGCGCAATAGGCTGCACGATGCGCAACTTCACTCTCGACGTCCATGGCGAGGTCCAATTTACAACGCGGTACAGATGGGCCCAACAACATGCCAAATGGACCGCTCAGGATTCGCATCACGTTCTCTTCACCGATGAGTTTCGCATTTGCCTTCAACCAGACAATCGTCGGAGACGTGTTTGAAGGCAACTCGGTCAGGCTGAACGCCTTAGACACACTGTCCAGCGAGTGCAGCAAGGTGGAGGTTCCCTGCTGTTTTAGGGTGGCATTATGTGGGGCCGACGTACGCCGCTTGTGGTCATGTAAGGCGCCCTAACGGCTGTATGATAAGTGAATGCCATCCTCAGACTGATAGTGCAACCATATCGGCTGCATACTGGCAGGGCATTCGTCTTCATGGACGACAATTCGCGCCCTCATCGTGAACATCTTGTGAATGACTTCCTTCAGGATTTCGAAATTGCTCGACTAGAGTGGCCGGCATGTTCTCCAGACATGAACGCTACCAAACATGCTTGGGATAGATTGAAAAGGGTTGTTTGTGGACGACGTGACCTACCAACCACTCTGAGGTAGATACGCCGAATCGCCGGTGAGAAGTGGAACAATCTGGATCAACAGGGCACTGATGAACTTGTGTGTACAGCAGTGGACCACCACCGCTGTATGGAAGTACATCATGCAATGTGTGGTTTTCCTCACCAATAAAAAGAGTTGAAATGATGTTTATGTGGATCTCTATTCCAATTTTCTGTACAGGAATCGAGGTGATACAAAACTTTCTGAAGTGTGTTTATAGACAAACCTAACACTGGCATGTTTTAACATGTTCTGGGAACATACCTCATTAATTATATACATGTAACTGAGAACATTACACCTTATGAGGCTAAAACTTACTGATGTCTTACAGGAGATACTGTTATCTTCATACAAACTTATGTCAGTCAAATAATAATGATTATGCTTATTTAAGATGCAGATGGGTGAGAAATTTTCTTTTCATTAAATTTTCTGTATACTGCTACTTCAGACTACTCTTTAGATTTCACTTCTGAATATCTTGAGCCAGTTATCCCACCTTCATTTAAAAATGAATTATTAAAATTACCTGCTGAAAATGAATGTATTTTAGAATGCCCTTGTTATATTTAATATTTGTCATCTTCTAAGTCTTTCTCTGTTTGAGATGCTGCTGTTCTTGGCTGTATGGCATCGCTTGTGAGGCCATCCGTTGTGTAAAAGGTTCCACTGGTCCTAACCATGCTCTATTGATTCGTGACAGTATATACACCAGGTGACACCAGTAGACTGCTGGAGGGTGGTACATGACACTGGACCAAAAAAATAGCTGTCTCGCCTTCCTCCTGAAGCCACGGGGCTGGTGGGATGATCACTCCACCTATTTTCTTGCGTGAACATCACGGAGAAAAATGTCGTAAATTTAATGTGCTCTTTGAGTCTAACGCCTAAGATACATAAAATGGAATGTATCACGTATAACACCCTACAAATGTACTCACTTCCTACCTCCTCAGGTTTTAAAGAAAATGTTTTGAATGGCATAGAGATCACTAGCGCTAATCAACTTGAACCACACTACTGGTGCTTTTCCTTAAGTTATTCCTCATTTCCTACGCAGCCTGTACACTTAGAGGCCGAATGACGACTGATAGTCGAATTAATGGCCGCTATCGACAGGGGATCTCAAGTTGATTCCGTATTTCTAGATTTACGGAAAGCTTTTGCCACCGTTCCTCACAAGCGACTTCTAATCAAGCTGCGGGCCTATGGGGTATCGTCTCAGTTGTGCGACTGGATTCGTGATTTCCTGTCAGGAAGGTCGCAGTTCGTAGTAATAGACAGCAAATCATCGAGTAAAACTGAAGTGACATCAGGTGTTCCCCAGGGAAGCGTCCTAGGACCTCTGCTGTTCCTTATCTATATGAATGACCTGGGTGACAATCTGAGCAGTTCTCTTAGGTTGTTCGCAGATGATGCTGTAATTTACCGTCTAGTAAGGTCATCCGAAGACCAGTATCAGTTGCAAAGTGATTTAGAAAAGATTGCTGTATGATGTGGATGTGGCAGGTGACGCTAAATAACGAAAAGTGTGAGGTGATCGACATGAGTTCCAAAAGAAATGCGTTGGAATTTGACTACTCGATAAATAGTACAATTCTCAAGGCTGTCAATTCAACTAAGTACCTGGGTGTTAAAATTACAAACAACTTCAGTTGGAAAGACCATATAGATAATACTGTGGGGAAGGAGAGCCAAAGGTTGCGTTTCATTGGCAGGACACTTAGAAGATGCAACAAGTCCACTAAAGAGACAGCTTACACTACATTCGTTCGTCCTCTGTTAGAATATTGCTGCGCGGTGTGGGTTTCTTACCAGGTGGGATTGACGGAGGACATCGAAAGGGTGCAAAAAAGGGCACCTCGTTTTGTATTATCACGTAATAGGGGAGAGAGTGTGTCAGATATGATACGCGAATTGGGATGGAAGGCATTACAGCAAAGACGTTTTTCGTCGCGGCGAGATCTTTTTACGAAATTTCAGTCACCAACTTTCTCTTCCGAATGCGAAAATATTTTGTTGAGTCCAACCTACATAGCTAGGAATGATCATCAAAATAAAATTAGAGAAATCAGAGCTCGAACAGAAAGGTTTAGGAGTTCGTTTTTCCCGCGCGCTGTTAGGGAGTGGAATGGTAGACAGATAGTATGAGTGTGGTTCGATGAACCCTCTGCCAAGCACTTAAATGTGAATTGCAGAGTAGTCATGTAGATGTAGATGTAGATGTAGATAGGCCAAACAAAGAGTTACGAATCAAGAACAACAGAAAGAGGCTTCTTTCTGTCTCCTCCTAATCGAAATGTGGCTCTGTGCAATCACTTCGGGCACTATATTGTTTGTAGTAGTCAGTCCGCGACAAAGGCGACTCAGCACTTGTTGAGGAGATGCATTTCATTTGGATTGTTTAGTCTGTGCTGGCTACAGTTTTCATATTAACAGTAGTTTCGGAACTAAACTCATTTCAGGGGAGACCCTCACTGTGAGAATAGCCACTTGTGACAATTGAATAGTTTATATATTCTCATATCGAAAATGGTGCAAAAATAAGAGGGCGTGCTGAAAAATAATGCCTCCTTTTATTTGAAAGATCTTAAACGTTTTTACATTTAACAGACATTATTAACATTCTACATTTTTATTCTTCATGTCTACATTCTTCTTCCTGAACACAGTCACCCTGACGACGATCACATCTCTCCCAAAGAGAGACAAGCTTGTGGATACAGTCACTGAAGAGTGTCAGACATTTTTTGAAGGAGCCCCAGCCTCACTTTTACTTGCGCCGCTCTATCACTATTAAAATGACGGCCTCGAAGGTGTTCCTTAGGTTTTGAAAACAGATAAAAATCGAAAGGGCTGAAGTCGGGGATGTATGGAGGATGGTCGATGACAGAGAACACAAGGCGTCGGATTGTTGCAACGCTCGTGTGTGATCTGACATAGTCTAGCTGAAAGACAGGGTGCTGCATGTGTGGACGAAGCGTTAGCACTCAAAACTCAATTACAGCGTGTTACTTCTCACAAGCAGACATATACTGGTGTCCAAAATTAAAGCAACAAACGGAAATTTTACAAGATTGCGTTTATTTTGCACAAAACAGTATCAACTGGTGATAGTAAAGTAGAAACAATATAGAATACAGAACGTAGTCAGCCGCAACATGCATAACGGTAGCCAAAAATTTACTTCGTTTTTTTTCCAACTTTACGGATTTTCACAAACACTGTTACAAGTGGTTAATGGGCTCAGTATGGGCTGTGTCCACCTCCGACACCAACACAGGCCTGACAACGACAGAACATGCTGTGAGTGATGCCATTACTCTCATGTTGAGGCAATATAACGAAGTCTAAGCCCATAGAACCTCACAAAAACCGTACATGAGATTCCAAGATCTCCTAGTGGGACCTGAGAGCAGTTACATCTTGCTGATTCACCCGTAGAATTTTATGAAAAGGTGTTCGGTGGTGCCGGCCTCTGTGACCGAGCGGTTCTAGGCGCTTCAGTCCGGAAGCGCGCTGCTGCTACGGTCGCAGGTTCGAATCCTGCCTCGGGCATGGATGTATGTGATGTCCTGAGGCTAGTTAGGTTTAAGTAGTTCTAAGTATAGGGGACTGATGATTTCAGATGTTACGTCCCATCGTGCTTAGAGCCAATTTTTTTGTTCGAGTGGTCAACATAATCCCTGCCCAAACAATTAGAGATCCTCCCCAATATCGGTCTTTTTCCACAACTGTTGGGTCCCGAAATCGTGTTTCACATGCCCTTCAGATGCGAATCAATCGAGAATTACACTTCAGACCAAATTGTGACCCATATGTGAAAATAACATTGGTCCATCGTTCGACCGTCCAGGTGATATGTTGACGGCCCCACTCGTAGATCAGTAGCTGAGAAAATACATTTTGCCTATTGCTCCTCCAAAATACTCTCTCTTACACACGTAATAAATCAAACTGTAAGAGCAGTGGAATTTCGTTTCCATCTTCGAAAAGTATATATAAAAATTTCTACCTCAATGCAGATCAAATCAACATTCCTCGAAAATTACTTACGAATGAACTACCTTTTGTTGTAAATAGTTTTGTGATGCGGTTTATAATCACCTTTGAAGTAAACGTTTTCCAGTCCTGTGAACATCTAAACATTCATGGTGGTCTCTGTTTGTTCTATATCGTGTCTCCCTACCACTTTCGCGCAACGACACTCTGAGCGTGTTTTTTAGGGAATTAACTAGTTTGAACCTGGGACCTGTTGCTGGTAAGGAGACGCCAGACCACACATGACATGTAGAATTCAAAAGAGTTCAGTGAGACTAGCGATGATATAACCAAATACTTATTGATCTCAGCGTCAGCTCCACTGCACTCCCTGTAAAATAATCTTAATACTAAGTAAATTTAGTGGAAGAGGTTCAAGGCTTTCCTATTTTTAGTTAGCTGGTAAAATAACGTCGAAAAAGCAGTTAAGTTTACCATTGGAAATTTTATTCTACTCACAAAACATTGTTTATAAATTGCACTATTGATAAAAGGCGATGTTTCAATACAGGATGGTAAAAACCAAGTGCGTTCGACAAAAATATGAACGAATATTCCCTGAATGGGTTTCCAAGTTCTACAATGGATCGAAGGATGACCTATGCCATATCACATCTATAATCTAGGTTTAAATTAAGTTTCACAAAAGAGAAAAACTATCAAAATGGTCTACAGTGACCCTCAATTATCTTCAATTACTTATCTAACTTATCGTAAATTACAGTGGCTGATGTGGTTTCTCAATAACTATATAACAGAAAAATCATCACGTTTGAGATTTTTACTTCAAGTGGCAAATGTGAACACCATGAGCTTTAATTGACGATCGACACTAGTATTACGCAAAAAGGGGGTGTAACAGATGAGACTTCTGCAGTTCTGAGTGAAGCCTTATGCGCTCAAAAATGCGGCATCGCGTGCGTTCATTACCTTGTCGGTGTTTAGGCAGCGTCAGGGCAGCGGCGGGCAGCACAGCTCCGCTCACCTCGTCATCTCGGAAGCAACTCTACTTTAACTTCTCCTTACTACATTTACCGAAGTTGATTTAAAAAAACTATCTGCCTGTGTTTTCACGTGACCAATCAGGGTCTCAATGTTAACCTTAAGCTCCGCCTACAAAAATTCTGTCCATCCAATGAGAAACGTTATACTTTTCGTGGTGAGGCAATGTTTTTAAAGTTTGCAACGTAACAGAGACGCGAAAAAGTCTCACGCTAAAACCTGCAGCTGGTGTGGTCCTTTTAGCGTTATCGTAAGATCTATACTGTTTTTATGGAGGGCTCTGGCTTTTAACATGGGCTGGGGGGGGTGGTCCTTGATGTAACAGAGACGCAAAAAAGTCTCACGCTAAAACGTGCGGGTGGTAGTGCTAGCGATAGGCTGCCGACGTGGGTGTCCAGTCCGTCCCTTATCGTAGGGCCTTCTAGCTTAACACGGTTCTGCTCTCGGCTTCTGTTCTCGTTTATCCCCTCGGAACTGCGTTGGTCTCACGGTGGGAAGGTACGACATGCATTTAGGCATTCTTGTGTTAGTCTGTGGTATTCCATTTGCTCACTCGTTACTCGTATTACTTTGGTTAATTTAATGTCACGATTTATTCGGAGCTATGTGACATTCTACTAGATTTGCTTATTATGTCAGGGTTTTCATGGAAGGTGTTGGATTTGCCTGACACCTTACAAACAGAGTGAGAGATAAGACATTGGAATCGCAGTCTGGAGGGTGGAGATTCAGAAACCTGATACCAAGCGAGGGGGCGCAGTGGTTAGCACACTGGACTCGAATTCGGGAGGACGACAGTTCAATCCTGTCTCTGGCCATCCTTATTTAGGTTTTCCGTGATTTCCCTAAATCGTTTCAGGCAAATGCCGGGATGGTTCCTTTGAAAGGGCACGGCCGATTTCGTTCCAAATCCTTCCCTAACCTGAGCTTGCGCTCCGTCTCTAATGACCTCGTTGTCGACGGGACGTTAAACACTAACCACCACCACCACCACCACCATCAGAAACCTGTCCGGCCGGTTTGATGTGGTTTCCCTAAACCGCAGTCGGTCAGTGTGGCCGAGCGGTTCTAGGCGCTCCAGTCTGGAACCGTGCGACGGCTACGGTCGCAGGTTCGAATCCTGCCTCGGGCATGAATGTGTGTGATGTCCTTAGGTTAGTTAGGTTTAAGTAGTTCTAAGTTCTAGGGCACTGATGACCTCAGATGTTAAGTCCCATAGTGGCCAGAGCCACTTGAACCATTTTTGAACCCTAAACCGCTTAACGCATGTCACAGCGTTTGCGGCTGACAATCATAAGTTGCTCACAATTTTGAAGAAAAGGTCACAGTGGTCAACATTTTGAATTGCGGCTCCTAACACTGGTAATTAATTTAAATAATGAATGTACATATTACGACTTTGCTTATTTACTATAACCCATAAGTGAGCGGTTAAAAGATACTTTTCAGTTCAGCACGACACTTACAAATTACTCGCTGATAAGGCAGCAAAACATCCAGCCAACATCACTGAACCAACGCTCCTAGTTCATAGGCAGACATCCTTCAATACATCTGCTGTCACTGTCAGCTGCTAATAGTGATTTAGATTACCTTCATCTGAAAAGGTTCGCCTCTGACGCTAAAATTTTAGGTATCTTCATCTCAATTCATTTATATTACTTTACATTTACAGTCTGTGGGCCAGTATGAAGTGACCGACAGACGATACTCCGCATTGTCCCTATCACTGAGATTTCTTTTCGTTAAATTTTCGGATGGAGCATGGTAAAAATCATTGCCTGTATGGGTTTGTGTTTAGGAGATCATATATATCAGCAGTTTCCACAGTGGAAACAGACTCTTGGAAACTTTGGGTAGGTTTTTATGATATATATAGAATACGTCATCATCCGATGACTGCAGTTTTTTAGCATCTTTTTTGTCTTCTTCTGTTACTCAAAACACCTGTGAACGTTCTCGATGTCCTTCTTCGCCTTCACTCGATGAGTTCTGTTGGTTCTAGATCTTATGGATCCCACACATTTGAGTAAGAAGTCACTGTGGGCCGTAACGGTGTCTTGACAACGATTAACGTAGTAGAGAATCATGTTTCTTAATATTTGGCCAATAATGGAAGCTAGGTATTTTCAATGTATACAACTGATCATAAATGTCCATTCAACATCATATATTTACGTATTGTTACTCCCAGATACTTATTTTATGACACTCTATTGTGTAGTGAAACGCTACTATATTGCTATTTTGGTGCGCAAAATTAAAGCAACAAACCACTATTTCCCTGTCCTGTGTCTAATTCGGGATAGAATAATACAAACTGTCAAAAGATGTCCGTACGATCGTGTTCTGCACGGAAGATGGCATTTCGGTCAACGGAAAACCACGTAAACAATGACTTCAGGGCACCTATCAAACGGAGTAGCGTTTGTCGGGTAGTCCGATATCCACAATCGCTATGTACATAGCTACAGACGGTGCAGTATGTCATAGAGAAGACACCTACCAGACTCGCTGCGGTGGAGGGCCATAGGAGGAATGGAAACAGAACAGCCGCAAACTGCTGTGGCCAGATGGCTTAATGTAAAATGTTTTGTTGTTTTTTGGTTGTGGCGACAGTTTATAGGGAGTGAAACTCCAACCCGAATTCCAGGGCAGGAACGACCAAGTGTGACATCAGAAAGGGAGGACCGTTATTTGGATGTAAGGGCACGACGGTACCGCCTTAGTACTGCACGGCAAATGGCATCTGACCTCGCAGCATCTCCTGGACGTGTCGCATCGAGACAAACGGTGTGGAGAAGGCTTCAATAGAGTAGCCTTCATTGTCGGAGACCTGCTGTATGAGTGCCTTTGACGCGTCTTCACAGACTGAAATGTCTAGAGTGGAGTAGTCTACATGTTACCTGGACAGACGAAGAGTGGGTCAATCTTCTTTTCACAGATGAGTTCCGACCTGGTCTGGAGAGTGATTCTCGACGGATTCGCATGTGAAAGGAATGTGGAACACTATTTCAAAACACGAACGTTGTGGAAAGAGACCGATATCAAGGAGGACGCGTAATGGTGTGGGTAGGGATTATGTTGACCACTCGAACACATCTCCACGAAATTGTTTGGGTGACTCGGAAAGTTTTAACTGCCGTGACGAGGTCTTAGGATCTCATCTACGTTTGCTCCGATGTGCTATGCGCCCAGACTTGGTGCTGATGGGCGATAGTGCTCGACCTCATAGAGAACGAGTGGCTGATGTTTTCTTGGAAACGGAAGATACTGCACTCGTGGAGTGGCCTGCTAGCTCTCCCGACTTTGATCCCAGAGATCATGTCTGGGATGCATTAGGAAGAGGGTTGCACCGCGTCAACATCCACCAAACTCTCTCCAAGGCTTGTGAGCAGCTCCGCAAGAAATATGGGCGTTATTGCCTCAACATGTGATTTATGGCATCATTCGCAGCATGTTCCATCGTTGTTAGGCCTGTATTGCTGCTAGAGGTGGCCTCACCCCATAGTGAGAATATCAAGCAATTGCCGCAATGTGTGTGTTAATCTGTTAAGTTGGAAAAAACGAAGAACATTTTCGTCAACTGTTATGAAAGTTGCAGTTGTTCACATTCTGTATTCTTTATTGTTTCTACTTTGATATCACCTGTTTATACAGTTTTGTGACAAAATAAACGAATTCCTGCAAAGTTTCATTTTGCTGCTTTAAGTTTGGAAAGAGTGTATATCGGTGCCTGAGATGTGGTGCGCTGTAGTCGAGTTTCGAATTCTGAAAGTTGGTCCACACATGCAGCACCGGCGTATGTTACATGAAGTACTCAGCGTCACATTTCTCTTCACTACGAAGTTGTTACCAATATTTGCAAAAGTACACTGTCATTTTGTCCAGATCTAAGTGGATATTGCTATAATTTGTACTGGATAGTACTTCATGTACAACCGCATCATCTAGAGAAATTTTAGAATCGATTAATAGGTCGTGCGGTAGCGTTCTCGCTTCCCACGCTCGGGTTCCCGGGTTCGATTCCCGGCGGGGTCAGGGATTTTCTCTGCCTCGTGATGGCTGGGTGTTGTGTGATGTCCTTAGGTTAGTTAGGTTCACGTAGTTCTAAGTTCTAGGGGACTGATGACCATAGATGTTAAGTTCCATAGTGCTCAGAGCCATTTGAACCATTGTTTTTTTTTTGCCAATCGATTAATACGATTCGTTTCGTCATTCACGTTTAACATAAGTACGTAGTAATGATTCTACTACTACTCCCCGACACAAACCAATTATTCCCTCAGCGCCTGTAGATGACTGTTCATCCTGGATGAGGAACAGCGTTCTAGGTGTTCAATATACGGCACAGTACAGTACAACAGAGATTCTACTTTATATGAATTCTACAAGTCCTTGGAAGGTTTCCAGAAGTATGTGGTACCAGATGTCTACCCATACGTCAAGCAGTTCCAGCTAATTACGATGGTGGCTTATGGGTACGCAGTTGGCGCCCGATATGTGTTCCAGTGGGTACAGATCGTTTTCCTGGCCAAGACAAGAGTGTGAGTTCACTATAATGCCCCTCAAACCACAATAGCACGATTCTGACCTTGTAACACGGACAGTTATCCTTCTGGAAGATGTCATCGCTTTAGGGGCGAGACTTCACTCAAAAAAAAAAAAAAACACTCCGTCTTCAGGCCACGAGTGGCCTACCGGGACCATTCGACCGCCGTGTCATCCTCGGTGGAGGATGGGGAGAGGAGGGGCGTGGGGTCAGCACACCGCTCTCCCTGTCGTACGATGGTATTTTTCACCGAAGCCGCTACTATTCGATCCAGTAGCTCCTCAATTGCCATCACGAGGCTGAGCGCGCCCCGAAAAATGGCAACAGCGCATGGCGGCCTCGATGGTCACCCATCCAAGTGCCGACAGCGCTTAACTTCGGTGATCTCACGGGAACCGGTGTATCCACTGCAGTAAGGCCGTCGGTGTTCAGCAATAATGTTGACATAGTTCACTGCTGTCGTGATTCCTTAGATTACCACCACAGATCCCACGGAGTCCAAATTCAATGTGTCCCGTAACATAATTCTGCTCTCACCGTCCTGCATCTGTGGTCACGTGACGGTAACACCACCGGGAGGCATTCAATCTCGCGTTGGGCTATGGTAGGTGTTTAGCAATGATGTTGACATAGTTCACTGCTGTCGTGATTCCTTAGATTACCACCACAGATCCCACGGAGTCCAAATTCAATGTGTCCCGTAACATAATTCTGCTCTCACCGTCCTGCATCTGTGGTCACGTGACGGTAACACCACCGGGAGGCATTCAATCTCGCGTTGGGCTATGGTCATAACGCTGCAGCTCATCGGTGTATAATGGTCTCCTAGACATTACAAAAGGCAGAAATGGTTCTTATTAAGGTGTGCGATCAACACGAGGAGCATTGCACGCTCTGAAATGTGCTTTAATGCTGGCCAAAACGTTGGTAAGGAGTTTTTGTGGGAGGGTATTCCATTCCTCATTGCAATTAACAACTGCTGGATAGTCGTTAGTGCATATGGACATGTTGCAATATGTATCCCACACGTTCTCGATTGGACTTAAGTCGGGGGAAGGGGCAGACCACTCCATTCGCCCAATATCCTCTCATTTCTAAAGCTCCTCCACCTGTTCAGTCCTACACTTAGAAATTTGTGAAATGGTGTCATGGCAGAATGCACTCCTGAAAAGACTTTCGTCCCAATAACGTTGGTCGATGATTGTACCGTGTTCAGATTTGTGGATCAGTACGGCGAGGCAACATTATGCCTCCCCACACCATATCACTTGGACCACCAAAAGGATAATGTTCGACAATGTTCCTGTGTGCATTAAGCATTCTCACCTCTCACCATATAAGGGTATGTGTACATGATGGAAGACTATAAGACAGAAGAAATATATAGAACTGTAGAAGAGAAACGCACTTGAAGACAATATTATAAGAGGGAAGACCAACTAGACGAAAAAGACATAGGCGATCCGATACTGTAGAAAGAATTTGACAGAGCACTGAAATACTTCAGCCGAAATCGTTGGGAAAGCCAGTCATCACAAAACTATTCCATCTGGCATGCAAGAATTATGAGACAACCAAACTACCCTTTGACTTCAAGAAGGCAGACTACGACAACAGTGAACATTACCGAACTATCAGTTTAAATAAGCCATGGTTGCCAAATACTGATGCGAATTGTTTTCAACGGAATTAAAAAATTGGTATACACCATTCACCGAGAAGATAAATTTAGTTCCCAGAAAAATGTAGAAAAACACGAGACAGTACTGATCCTACAAGTTATTTTAGATGACAGACTGAAAAAGGCAAACATAATTTTATAATTTTTGTAGATTTAAAGAAAACGGTTGACAATGTTTAGTGGTATATTTACTTTGAAACTAAAGTTATCACGCTTGAAAAACAAGGAGCGAAAGTATGTCTACAACTTGAACAGAAACCGGACTACTGTTCTGAAAGTCGATGGACATGAAAGAAGCATTAGTTGAGAAGGTAGTGAGGTAGGTTTGTAGACTACCCTTATCTTAAACATAAACGTAGACTTCTGCTGCCATTGTTACATTCAATAATTTTTTTCTGGAAAAATTTTATTGAATACCCCTGATATTCAGTCTGTACAATGGACAAGCTGTGGAGGAAACCTAAGGCATATACCATCTTGAAAATAAGTTATGAAACGAACAGAAACTGAAGTAAAACAAGAGCAATGAAATGTAGTTGAAGTCAATCAGGAGATACTGAGAGATTGGCACAGTAGACACCAGTAGCAGTAGATGAGTTTTGTTATTTGAACAGCAAAATAACTGACAACGGACATAGTACAAAGGATACACAAGGCAGATAGGCAATAGGAAGGAAATTTAGTTATTTATTTATTTCATTAACAGTACAGAGTAATCCACCGCCTTTAAATGTAAGGTGGATCGGGTGCTTCTGAATCTAATAGCAAAGGCTTCTCACTGTTACAATCTTATTGGTATGCAGTTTTTAATGTTTTTTTAATAATATAATAAACATAATATATAAAGATTTATCTGAGGTAACAGCGAATTGAATGCTTAACAGTTGTTAAAATGGTTCATATAATATGTTACTACCTAGTTGATGAGAAAATTTATATAATGCAAATGTGTAAGAAAAATAAAAAAATCTAACACAGTGAGCGTGGTGAAAATAATTTGTAGTGTGTAGAAGGAAGTGATATGATGTATTTGGATGTATAATACATTCTAAGCAGCATGTTGGTTAATAATGGCCTATTTGTACCTATTTCAGATGAGAAGGTCTTGGTACAACCTCGAGGTATTCTCATCTGAAATGGTTTGTGCTATCGTATTATTCAGATTAAATGCTGATTGAGCACTTCATACAGGGAATACATGAATTTTAGCTTCACATGAGAAATACAGTTATGTTTGTAACTTCTTAGTAGAAATAGAATATTCAGTCTGTACATATTTGCACAATACTGTACATGCTACTTGAATGCATTATTCCTTAAATAACTTAATACATTTCTGATATATAAAATTAATTGATTGTAGCATTGAATAAAGAAGAGAATATACTTCTGTCTGCACACAATTAGACGAGCAATACATTACTGCTTGCGTGCAGTATACTTTAAACACTATGCAGGATGTCACTGGGGAGGAGAAGCCTCAGAATAAAAGTTCTTCGAGCCTTCTCCTCCCAAGCAACATTACTTTATTACTACAGTCTTAGTATGTGGTGCCGGTGTTTATTTGTTTTAGGGTTGTGTTGTCTGAGACTGCGTTGTGGCATCCAGTGTCATGCATTGTTGGTTTTGGTCCCTTACATGTTGATCCCTTCTGAGTCCTGTTCACTTAGTGTTACTTTCTCGGTTTCCGAATCCGTGGTAGTGTTTGTGTCCTCCATGTGGTTTGTTGTGTTGTTTGAGCGTGTCTACGCCTCCTTCCATATGGGTTTTGGCGCTTGTACTCTTCGGGCAGTGCGTTCGATACAATATCGGCTACACTATTTATTGTGCCCCAGTGATCGAGATTTCGTGTTATTCTAGCGATGTCATTGTCGTTCTGTATAGGTCTCACTTGTGCTAGCGTGTTGCACAGCAGTGTGACATGTTCTCGGATCCCAGTTTCTCCGCATCCGCATACTTCATCGTTAGTCCCATACGGTTTAATTAAATGTACCGGATACGGCCCGTGGCCTGTCAGGAAATGGACCATCCCCGGCTTGGCTTGTTTCAGTCGTAGTCTTTCGTGTACATCAGGAAAGAAAGAGTGTATTCGGCGACCAGTGTCGGATGCGTCCCACTCTCTCTGCCATGTCTAGCTTCATTTGTGTTTTGTTCATAATTTTGGCTTCCGTAATTTCGGTGACTTTATCGAGCCTGTCCCTCTTCTCTTAAGCAAGTAAGTGCAGCTCTATAACGTACTGTTATGTCTATAGGGCAGGTCCCCATCACAACGCAAAGCGCTTCTAGTGACGTGGTGCTGAAGGTTCCGCTCATTCTCAGGAGTACACTACGTTGACCTCGTATTGCAATTGTCTTGTTAGTCTGTATGCTCAGTTTGTGAGCCCAAGCACTTGCGGCGAAGCATGCGATGGATTCAAATATCGCAGTGTGGTAGGTCCTTACCGTCTTCATAGG
This sequence comes from Schistocerca gregaria, assembly GCF_023897955.1. Lineage (NCBI taxonomy): Eukaryota > Metazoa > Arthropoda > Insecta > Orthoptera > Acrididae > Schistocerca > Schistocerca gregaria. The sequence continues at coordinate 171,994,557 of NC_064931.1, read as the reverse complement.
TAATTTGTACTGAGCTGTGTTTAGTCCTGCTAGTTTGTGCATGATTTTGGAGGCTTTGTCAATTTTATGTGATGGTTGAAATTCTGTTTTTCGTCTAGATGCAGTCCGAGATAACGTGTGGCTTGCTTCTTCTGTGTGCTTGTATTGTCTAATTTTAGAATTGGATTCCTCTATAGTGTCCCTCTGAGAAGTAAATATACACTTTTGTTACTTTCCTGAAGCCCTTGCGTGCCTTTTGTCTCTAGTGCTGCTCTCGAGTTGTCTGACACCACTACGAGCAGGTCATCTGCGTAAGTCACCACACCTCTTACCCTGTCGTCACTGTCCAGGAAGGGCTCGATTGCGACATCCCAGAATATTGGTCCGCAGATCGAGCCCTGTGGACATCCCTATGTTACTCTCTTGACAGCCTTCCGTGTACCAGCCCTCCGCTCCGCCACTCCGCCTCTGCAGTAGTCGAGGAGGCTATTGTAGAGGGAAGCTGTTATCCTCATTTTCCTTAACCTGGCGAAGAGGGACGGCCACCACAAGTTGTCAAAAGCCACGGCTATGTCGATTAGAATGGAGGCCGCGTATTTGTCGCTGGCGCTATTTGTAACTGTCAGTGCTTGGTTGACGCCGTCTTCTATTGATCTACCTTCTCTGAAGCCAAATTGATGGGGCATTAGGCCGAGGAGGCGTCTGTGCGATTGTAAACGGTCACACAGAAACCATTCCTGTACCTTGCCGAGAGTGTATAAGAGACAAATCAGTCGGTGCGTTTTGGGGTCTGTTGGCAAGGAAAGCAATTCTCAAAACGACATTTGTGTTGATATGAAATAAAAATTTGAAGCACAGGAGGGCAACTGGCCAGGATTGGTTTCAATCCGACCCACTGAAGAGATATCCAAAACCATTCATATCGATAATCAACTGTCCTATATTGTTTTTCTTCCCTTTCTCGTATTAACATTTGTAAATAATTCTTGTCCATTGTGGATGTATTAGAGTACAGCAACCATCTAAACTGAAAATAATTTATAACGAATTAGCTGCAACCACTTACTTTTATACGCATTTATTTTTTCATTTGACGGTTGCTGGTATCCCATATTATAGAGGTGTTTACGATTATTTACGTGTCATGAACATTGTTCCTCAATAACGGCGTTGAAGAAATTTGCAGCGCAAGGCTTTAATACAGCTGTTGTAAAGCCTCGTAAGTACTCGTAAAGATGTAATATTCACAACGCGTCAATAAATGTTAACATCTGAAAATGGCGTGAACATAAAATGGTCTGCCATTCGTTTCTGTGTATTACCCCATAAACAGTCACGGACGCTACAGTTTTGACAGTGCGTTAAGAGTGCTGCTCTCGCATTAATTGACGATGCGGCCCGCGGGGTTGAGTAAGGACATGAATCAGGCCCGCGAGTAACGAAAGATTGCCTATGCCTGCGTGTAATGTGACTAAAACTTTTCAGGAAGTATTTGTCTTGAGTTTAGTCTTGCACGGAAGTGAAACGTCGATCATAAACAGTCCAGACATGATTAGAATATAAGAAAAAGCACTCACTCATCAGGCCACATGTGGCCCACCGGAACCATGCGACCGCCGTGTCATCCTCACTGAGGATGCGGATAGGAGGGGCGTGTGGTCAGCACACCGATCTCCCTTTCGTTATGATGGTTTTCTTTGACGGGAGCCGCTACTATTCGGTCGAATAGCTCCTCAATTGGAATCACAAGGCTGAGTGCACCCCGAAAAATGGCAACAGCGCATGGCGGCCCTGATGGTCACCCCTACAAGTGCTGGCCACACCCGACAGTCCTTAACTTCGGTCATCTGACGGGTACCGGTGTATCCACTGCGGCAAGGCCTTTGCCAAAAGTAGAATAGAATCTATTGAAATGTTATGTTACAGGAGAAAGAAAGAAGGAAGGAGGATTGGGTTTAACGTCCTGTCGACATTGAGGTAAATAGAGACGAAGCAAAAGTTCGGATTGTGTCAATGATGGGAAAGGAAATCGGCCGTGCCCTTTCGAAGTAACCAACCCGTCATTTGCATCGAGCGATTTTGAGAATCGACGGAAAACCTAAATCTGGATAGCCAGACTCGGATTTTAATCGTCGTCCTCCGAATACAAGTCCATTGTTCTAACCACTGCACTTCTTCGCTCGGTTTACAGGAGAATGCTGAAGATAGACAGGTAGGTATAACTAATGAGGAGGCACAAAATCGAATTGGTGGGGAGGGGGGGGGGCGAGGAAATTTCTGATACAAACTTATTAAACGAAAGGATTTATTAACATGACACACCCTGATGCATTAAGGAATTCGTATGTTAACCGATGGAATACGTGGGGATACGAATTGTACAAAGAAACCAAGGCTTGCCTACTGTAAGCGGGTTCAAATGGAAGTGGGCTGCAGTAATTATGCAGAGATGGAAGGACATGCACAGGACAGACTAGTATGGAAAGTTGCGACAAACGGTTTTAGTTCTGAAGATCGCTACAGCACAACACTGACGTTACTATGTTAAGTGATCGTACAAGTACACTATAAAAAAATTACCTCATCGCAACTCTGTAAAGATTAATGTGTGGACGAACAGCCCATAAGTACCTAACATACAGAGTGCAGTGGTAGGTGATCACTAACTCAATCTGCAACAGACACAATGGCAGAGATATTGAGTGTAGTGGGTTGAAGGTGTGTGTGTGTGCGTGTGTCTTTCCTGTTTGGCACACAGAATGCGAGTTGTAGAGACTCAGGTCATCAAGTTGTCTGCTTGATGATTGTGATTGTTGCGTCACTGTCTCTACAGCTGAAAGTGGGTACGTGCTCTGTCATACCGCAAATTTATTGGATGACATTGTCAGGAGAGAGCGGTATCAAATTAGATGGATAGTCTAGAATGAAATTTTCACTTTGCAGCGGAGTGTGCGTTGATATAAAACTTCATGGCAGATTAAAATTGTGTGGCGGACCGCAAATCGAACTCGTGGCCATTGCCTTTCATGGGCAAGTCTTCTACCGGCTAAGCTACCCAACCATGACTTTCCACTTGTCCTCACAATTTTACTTCCACTAGTACCTCGAAACCTCGCAGTAAAATTGTGAGGACGGCTGGTGAATCGTGTTTGGGTAGCTCAGTTGCTAGAACGCGTGCCCGCGAAAGAACGCTTGCCCGCGGTCCGGTAGACAGTTTTAATCTGCCAGGAAGTTTAACAGCTCACACTCCGCAGCAGAGCCAAAATTTCTTTCTGGAAACGTCATCAAAGCTTTGTCTAAGCCATGTCTCCGCATTTTTTTTATCCAGGAGTGCTAGTCCCGCAAGTCTCGCAGGAGAGCTTCTGTGAAATTTTGAATGTAGGAGATGAAGTACTGGCGGAAGTAAAATTGAGAACGGGTGGTGAATCATCCTAGATAGACCCGTTAACTGTTCCACGATGTGTTCAGGGTCCCGATCATAAGACTATATGTGGCCCATCAAAGGTCTGAACTCTTTTGTAAGGAATGTCGCTATCATATGTTTAGGTAGATTAACACCATTAACTACGTGACCTAATGCGCACTTAATAAATTGTCGGTGCTGTCGCAACTTGGATCATTATCCTTATTTCTGTGTCACGTTATATTCTTTACTGCTTTATTAGAAACCGTGGCTAATTATCTTGGCAGTAGAATGACTCATCAGATCCTTACTAGTAGGCTTACTGATGTGGTCCCTCATCATGATGTGACAGTCAGCTGTGTTCTTGTCATAACAGACACATCACTCTTCTCATATTGTAACTCACAATGACAGGATTGTTCCTCAGATTTAACATGGTGTTTCATTCTTCATAGAACATATTAACTTCCAGCGGCTTAACACGTGTTTCAAATCGTGGCCGTCACTTGCCCGATATTCTACGCTTCTGCCCAGGGTAAGTGGCGAAGAAGAAATTTATAGAAAAGATTCAGGCCGCGAAAGCCAACGGTCACTTACATATGGAAGACTTTATTTGTGGTCAGACTACTGGGAACAGTCAAGACAAGGTTGGATACGAAGTGAATGTTATTTATAACAATTTCGCTGGAAGTAATGGCATTGGAAGGAACTTCCAGACGGCGTTTGTCCACCAATGGGAGGTACGTGTAGTCTTTCTGGAAGAGATGTATCCGTAGGGTGGGGACTTATTGTGCGTCCTACACCGCCGTTGTATTTTGTTATATCGCACCTGTGGAGGAACACAAGATATGATCCGTGTCATCCACGGCCCGTAAACTATTTCGGTATACTTCTTATCAACATCTCTGACATCTACCACCCTATTACCAGAACACTTTTAAGTACACACATTACAGTCTCGCTTGATTTTATAAGTTGAACCTAAAAGACTTCTTAATTCGTAGACACGAATAAATTTATGCAATGATTTTGCAACTATCAGCGTTAGCCACTATTTAAGGTTACAAACATTTATGGGTAGCTACCTCGCACTATTTAGTAATGAAATTAACTAAGACTTCACTACTTGCGTAGAAGTGGCATAGACTTGCTGGAGTCGGACATGACATAACTAAAATACATATAGTGAAAGATTTATGCAACGAACATTACTAAAAATTTAGAATACATGGCATTAATAGTACCTCAAAAGACAGTTTCAGACTCAGAGTCTTATATTTTTACATATAATGGAAATTTTCGACACGAATTTATCACTTTGGTCTAAAGTACATAAAGTCAATACTATTTGTGATCATCACACATAGAAATGCAGACAACGCAGTTTTTTGAAATGCTGATGGTAGTGTGAGTTCCATTCGAACTGGAAATAAGAGACTGCGAGCAGTGTTACACATCCCAGACCTGCTTTGTGGGATTTAGATCAGGAAATCGTCTGAACAGTTGCTTTGATGGACTGTATGTCGCTGAAGAAATTTGTACACAAAACAAACCGTGTGTTATTCAAATTATAGTTTTACAGGCTGAAATCCTCGTTTATTGCTCAGGTATAAGAACACATGTAAGTAGCAAGGATGTCATCTCTACAGAACTGAGAAATGAAGACTGCATGTATAAGCGTGGAGTTCTTATGAAATAATTTTTTTTCCTTCCCTTTCAGTTGAATTTATCTTTACGCGCTACCAATTTCGAAGCTAGACAACTTCATCTTCAAGCACCACGAATCAGTCGAGATTAGCAAACATGTGAGTGTGTCCTGTTCCATACAGTAACAGCAGTATATAGATCTGGTCCGAATAAGTTGGCTTTACTTGAAAAACTATATAGCTACTGGACAGTTCTCAAAGGAATGCCACTGTCTAGAGATCGTTTAATAGCTTTATAGTTACCTGGTTTTATCGGCAACGTTGTTATATGGAGACCTGTACTGTATGCGCTGGGTTTTTATGAAACAGCACAAGGTCGTAGATCTCAGTTGATTATAGCGTCCAATTAAGGCACTTGTCTTTGAACCTATCTGGCTTCGAAATATGTGGAAAAATAACAATAGGTACAGCTGAATGAAAATTGAAAAAAAAGCCTTTTGTCACTGTTGAGGAGATATCAACAAAATGTTTGCCAACATTTGCATCGCTCAAGGAACGTTTGATACACGAAAACGGATGCTGGATTTTTAAGATTGCAGGGTTTTTCTGTTAGTTTACCGACGACACCTTTTCCGGTTGTCAGCCCTTCGGCATAACTCGTCTTTAACCTAAGTCTCAACGAGTTTACAATTCTTCATATTCAATTAGATAAATTATTTTTCCTAAAACAGTAATGAGTACATTATTTGGCTGTGACTCATTTGCACAAACGTGCTTTAAAGTGCTGCACCATGAAATGGAGTAGTTAGTTTGTCGTTTGAGCGACGTCCGAAGTGGAAAACAGAATACGCACCCAATCCCCCTGCCATTACCAAACCTAAAATACCGACTATTCCTCATTTTCTTATGAGATATCTTTCTACTGATATTTAATCTCTTTAACCTTTCTCTGAATCCACAGAAACACAAGTAGGATGATTACATCAGCGCAAACCTGGCACGAATTCTACATTAGAATGCTGATTCACAAACAATTCTTGAATCTTTGGCTTTGTTCAAGTGTATTGAGCTTACGAGACCTGGTTTCCGAATGAGCCCGGAATTCATAGAAATCAGGAGCCACAGGTTATCCGCTTCCACCCGGAATGCGAGTGATAATGAGGAAGAAGTCGGGAATACGCCACGTGATCGCAGCCCACTCAACAGTATTGCACTGCGGGTAGCGGCAATTGCAGGGGCACGATCAACCAGCGTATGTTGCAGTTGGGGAAACTTGCCTTTGCGGTCAAAGCCTCTAAGACGGCAAAAAGAATTGTAACTTGTAGAACGACATTTTGGGATCCGTGTACTGAGAATCAGAGTTTAAGGCACTGACAGAAATATGAAACTACCCTAGCATCTGCATACCGTAACTGTTTTCACCTTGCATTTCATCATTCGAATATATTGAAGAACTGCGGTTAAGTGCGAGCGAAATTCTAGAAAAAGTATGTACCTACCAGAATGATTTAGAAACACTATTGGTATACTAATGAACTATAAATCCACAATTAGAATTTTTTTATCAGGTCGCTCTTGACAATCAGAAGAGTAATGCGTTAAGCCAATAATAACTACCGAAGCAATGTAATATCGCAACATCTCTCCCAAAATTCTGAGAAATTTTATTTTATCAAATGGTTCCGAGCACAAAATACGGAAAATTTAGAGATGGAAATAACAAGACTACCCAGTCATGTTGTAGACCTCAAGTGCATCTTAACTTGTAAGGTACACCATCAGTGTGAATATTGTTATGTATTTGGATAAGTAATAACAGCAGTTAAAGTTATAATAGCAGTTAAGAGATGGAAATAACATTGTTTAATTTGAGAGGCCATTGAGCCTTGCACCAAGTGAGATACAAATACTGAAGTTCTGCAGTCACAAAATGAGGTGCAGGGAACAAGGTGTCTGATTGTGGGGCATATACTAATTGTCTTTTTCGTTTCAGTGGGCTGTAAAATATTATGGTATGACTGGGAGACAGGCAGTAAAATACTGGGCTTTTTTATATATATATATATATATATATATATATATATATATATATATATATATATATATATATATATATGTGTGTGTGTGTGTGTGTGTGTGTGTGTGTGTGTGTGTGTGTTTTGACTTACAAGGTCTCCGACCAGCCTGTTTTCAAGAAAGTGGTGTGGCTTAGGGGTGGGGTGTGAGGGAAGGTGTATGGATGGGGGTGGAGGGAGAGGGTCACAAATTAAGAGAGGGGAGTGGGAGGGAAAGGAAGTGGTGAATGGGCCTTGGTTTAGGAAAGGGGTCTGGCATGATGAAGCCATGTGTTTGCTTTTCCCTCCAAATGTAGGCCAGCAGATGGTTCAAGGTCGAATTACACACAGAAGGTACATTGCTCTCCCACTATGGCACATATATGAACAGCCCAATCTGTTACTCAAGATGCAATCGTATTACAGAGTGTAGAGTTGAGCTCATAAAATAGAGGGCACTTGGCACTGTGATTGTAACTGACAGTTTCCTGCCTTATTGACTCTCAGCACGAAACACAACACATCAAAACAAATAAAATCTGCTTCGTGTCATTCCTACGATTTCAGTCTCTAAAAAGGCGCGTGAAGTCCTGAGTGGAGTCAAGGATGAAACAACAATAAGAAACAACTCAATATCACAGGCGTAACTTTGCAGTTTCAGTGGCACAGGCGCTAGACTGCTGAATTAGGATCAAATTTCATTTTTATTTATCACTATTGATTTTGCTATGTTAATTTGTTTAATCTACAGAAAACACGAAGTTAACAAAACGAGCAGTGGGGCAATGGTTAGGTACTGAACTAGTATTAACTGGAAACATGATTTAAATATCCGTCCGCACATCATATTTTCTGGCCTGCGGATATTCCCTACATAATCTGTACCGGGAGAGATGGTGCAGTGATGTGAACTCTTGACTCTTGCTCGAGAGGACGACTGCTCAAACGCGCGTCCGGCCATCATGATTTAGATTTTCGGTGATTTCCCTAATCTCTACAGGTAAATCCCTGGATGGTACCTTTGGAAAAAAAAAAAAAAAACAGTTCAAATGGCTCTGAGCTCTATGGGACTTAACTTCTGAGGTCATCAGTCGCCTAGAACTTTGAACTAACTAAACCTAACTAACCTAAGGACATCACACACATCCATGTCCGAGGCAGGATTTGAACCTGCGACCGTAGCGTTCACTCGTGTCCAGACTGTAGCGCCTAGAACCGCACGGCCATTCCGGCCGGCTTTATTTTATCGATGCTGGACCTTTCACTCTGGAGCCTCATGAAAGATAATTGGTAAAGAAGAGGAACGGCCACAAATACCTTTATAAAGGTTCTTTTTAATGTCGTTCCTAGTTTCAGGCTGAATACTCAAATATTCTTGTGCAGTTCAGCAGCTAACGACGTCTTACGGACAAGTATATTTCTGCAAATTGGAAAAAAAAGCCATCTGAAGAATGGACGTGATAGCCCTAAGCCGTTTATGACGCTAAAATGAAGTTTCTTAAAAGTATATGGGGCTAGTTGCGTTCTTCACCGACAATCCAAAAACTTTAGTTCACGTTCTGAAGATGTTTCTGGCACTAAATACAGTGTCATACATTTGTTGATGAGATGGTGAGCAAAAAAAAAAAAAAAAACAGAGACACGTGAACTGCAAAGTTCAAATCTGTATTCAAATTAAAACTCCACAAAAGTAACTAAAGTGACTAAACTGCTCTCATGTGGCAACGTTGAGTGACTTACACGCTCCAGTGACATTGATGTGACAACCGCCTATGATTGACGTCAACGTGTAATAACCACTCACACACTCCAGGTGGCAGCACTGGCAATGGAAGATACATAAAGCGCGACTGGGGACGCGGTAAAAAGAGCATTCATTGTTATAATACTGGAACGGAGCGAATTATCTGTCGTCCAAACGGGTATGGTTCAAATGGCTCTGAGCGCTATGGGACTTAACAGCTGAGGTCATTAGTCCCCTAGAACGTAGGACTACTGAAATATAACTAACCTAAGGACATCACTCACATCCATGCCCGATGCAGGATTCGAACTTGCCACCGTAGCGGTTGCGCTGTTCCGGACTGAAGCGCCTAGAGCACATGAGCCGGCAAATGGGTATGGTCATTGGATTCCAGGCCAAGGGCGAAGCATTTCCAAAACGGCCAAGTTTGTAAACTGTTCGCATGTCGCCGTGCTTAGTACACTGTGGATGGTAAAACGGCGCTATCGAAAACCGGCGCCAAGGTAAATGTGGTACACCACGGCCCATAGATGGCAGGGGTAAACGACGGCTGCGGAGATGTGTACTAGCGAATACACGTGCAACTGTTGAGCAGCTGACTTCCCAGATGAACCAAGGGAATACAGGTAGTGTCTCCTCAACGACCGTGTTGCACTAATCACACATCAGAATAGCAATTACTAACAAACACACAGAGAGTGAAAAACTACTGACATTATCTAAAACAACTACTGCCTGCAGAAACGAGTTACGCAACATGACCTTGAACGCCGGAAGTACTTTTCCTGAATTATTCTGTTATCAGCGTTTAATCTCCATAAAAGTAACACAGACTGGAAGTAATATTTCAGCGTCACGGTCTAGTAAAATATAAGCGACGAGACACGGTCATGTTAAACGTGACGGCGTCCATATTAAAGATGGCGGTGCTCCAGGTGGCGGCCATGTTGGCACTGGCCTTCATTTTGTATCTCTGCAGTCACCATTGATCTTTCTTCTGGTTGACAAAATGAATGGCACACTGGGAACCAATGTACCATAAGGCTTTTTAGCCAACAGTCCTGTAGTCTCCGCAATACTCCAAGTCTTCCAGGCCAGTATGTTAGCATCTCGAAATGCTTCAAGGCCACCATGGTCTACGTAATTACCCCAAACAACAGCCAAGGTAAGCCATGTTGAGCCTCCAAACACTGATTGTACATCACAAGTGAATTGCAGACGCAGTCCACGAAAAACATTGCTGTTCATTAAATTGTCCAGCCAAGTCAATATCAATTGCTTTTAAGCTCCGATACACAGGTACACTGCACCGCCAGCGACGACGGTAACCTAGACGTCGCAGAGGCATTGCTGAGGCACGTTAACACACTGCGACGGCTCGGAGGCTCAACATGGCTTACCATGGCTGTTGTTTGGGGTAATTACGTAGACTATGGTGGCCTTGAAGCATTTCCAGATGCTAACACACTGGCCTGGAAGACTTGGAGTATTGCAGGGACTACAGGACTGTTGGCTAAACACCCTTATGGTACATTGGTTCCCAGCATGCCAGGGTCCCCACTGCAGGTGCTGGTTCATAAACCCTTACTGCTGTTCATCGGCGACAAGGTTTGAATATGCGCGACAATATCTCAACTTTACGTCCACTAAGTGGTAACAGGTGGGCTTTTCAGATTTGCTATGTCTGCGTAAGCAGAAGTAACTAATGATCAAATTCCGAAAACAATTTATTGGACTGTGAGAACAAAGTCTTTCGCGACGGCATGGTTGAATAAAATATTTTCGGACTTCTTGCCGCGTCAAATCTTGGTAAAACCTCGAGCTTTCGACGATATTCACCACCATCGTCATCGTCAGGAAACTGACTGGCTAAACAGCAGCTGTGGTGGACCTTATGTAGCCCCAGGACGGCTTGTGATTGGACGGTTCCTGATTGGACGGCGAATACGTCACGGTGTCGCAGATGTTGTCGACGCCTGCACTGGTGGCGCCATCGCTCCCGGAGTATCGAAGACCCACGGCGAATCTCTCTGACGTTTTTCCATATCGAGCGCTAGCTTCCATGCACCACTAAGATTCTAACCATTGTCACGAGTAAAATTGTTATCGCACATTCTAATTTCTATCGCCTCTTTAATTACCGAGTCCCAGTGTGTGGAGGCCTGAGACAGAACTTTTGTTTCACCGAACAAAATTTTATGTTTCCTAGTGAGGCTATGCTCCGCAATTGCCGATTTTTCCAGCTCCCTATTTTTAATGTGACTTTGATGTTCTGTACAGTGATCGGAAATGGTCTGGACTGACTGACCGATGTAACTACTTCCACATTCACAAGGAATTTTGTAAATACCAGGAATCCTGAGACCGAGGCAGTCCTTCACAGGACGCAAAATCACCTTGATTTTCCTTGGAGGTCGAAACATCGGTCTTAAACCTCGTCCACGAAGGATCCTGCCTATTTCACTGGAAATAGAACCTAAGAAAGGAAGAAACACGCTGGTGTCTTTGCAGTGCTGTTGTTGTTGTTGTTGTTGTTGTTGTTGTGGCCGTTCGTCAATATTGCCTGTCTGCTGTGTAGTGCTTCGGTGTGCCTACGAGCGGGCAACCCGCGGCTGTAGGCTGTCAGTTTGGTTGCTGATACTCTAGGCGCTGTGATGTCTGGTGGAGAAGTTCACAGCAAGATTAATCATGTTTTATGATCCACTGGCCAGATGGCCATTGGATCCTTAGAAGTGTCCACACAGGAAGAGGGAGCCTTGTGGTCTGGGTGATGTTTCTGTGATATTCCCTGGGTGCTGTTGTCATTCCAGAAGGCACATTGTGAACCTATCCCTGGGAACCGTGTCCACCCTGCATCCAGTTTGTTTTTGTTTGGCACCATAGCATCAATCTGCAAGGCAATGCAACTCATCACACTATTCGCAGTGTACGTGCGTGGTTTGAAGAGCACCAGGATGAGTTTACTGTACTCACCTGGTCACCAAATTCCCCAGATTCATACCCAGTCGAGAATCTGTGAGACTACTTCGATCGAGCTGTTCGCTCCATGAATCCTCTACCGAGAAACCTATCGCAGCTGGCCATAGCACTGGAGTCGACATGGCTCCACATCTCTGTCGGTACCTTCCACAACGCTACTGACTCTCTTCCTGGAAGCCCCGCTGCAGTCTGCACTGTAATAGTAGGTTATTTAGGCTTTCGACAGGTGGTCACATTAATGTCACTGGAAGGTGTATTAATCAGTAACCTATCTCTTTCCAAACATTATGAAATGTCCCCTTAGAAAAATTTATGAATGACTGTGCTGATAAACTTCTTACATTATTTGATTTTCAAACAGCTGAGCAGAACTGAACGTACTCAGACATTTCGCTCTTTACCTATTCTGATCAACACTACACTGAAACACAACATTTTTAGCGCAACGCAGTCTGACTTTCAATAATCCATACAAAAGAATGGCCCTGACTGACAATAACCTATACCTTTCATGAATCACTTACCTTACAAAAATCTTGGTTACTGGAACTACTGCAATACAGCGAGCGCCAATACTGCCAGCTAAATAAAAGATTCAAACTACTGAAGGCACTAACTACTGATAGGCATAGTTAGCAAATGAAAGATTTTGATAGAGAACAAACAATGTATTTACCTTAATACTGCTCAAAAGTCATAATGTATGTATCAGTTCATGACATGTAGTCTTACAAATTTACTCTCTCTGATGGACACACGTCTAGATCATCTTCTCTCAAAACTCCGCCATCTCACTCCCCACATCCACCACTACTGGCGGCTCACCTCCAATTGCGCAACGCTACGCGCTGTTCACATCCAGCTGCCCAACACTAGAATGTTCGAACAATACAAACCAGCCACAGGCTGCGCACAGAACAGCCAGTGATTTTCATACAGAACACTAGATGACGTTACCAACATAAAAACTTAAACAGCCTACTTACAATTAATCCCGACTTGTGGTATATTCTGGTTAATCGGATGTGACATGTTAATTTTAAGGGGTGTCCAGATGCCCTTACTGTCGCCACCCCGTTCCCCCTGGGAAGGAACTAGTTTACCCCAACTGTCTGTGTCTAGTGTAATCCGTGGAATAGTGCGAATGTGTTCAGATGTCTGCGAGCCGTGTAACTGAGACGGAACATGAGGACCAGCCTGGCATTCACCTAGCGAGATGTGGAAAACCGCCTAAAAACCACATCCAGGCTGGCCAGCACACCGGCCCTCGTCGTTAATCCGCCAGGCGGATTCGATACGGGGCCGGCGCGCCTACCCGAGTCCAGGAAGCAGCGCGTTAGCGCTCTCGGCTACCCTGGCGGGCTGTGTATTAACCAGTTATGCTGGTGTTCAAATGTCGCTGAAATCCCTAAAATCAAACACAAGCCCAGACGCCTAATGAAACATCCGTCGTGTTATTCACACTATTTTCGAATGGGTGGCCGTTTGAGACAGTCACCTGAAATTATCTGAACATACAATAGTAATTGTCTTAAAATGAAAATAATTTTAAGAGCTACAACAATCGCGGTCGTCTCCAGACAACAAAGATGTCGTAGGCCCCAACTTCATAAAAATCTACATGTTTGTTTACAGAGGATCATTTGGACGGCCAAAAATATGCTCTTCTGATCATCACGTAGCATAAAAACAAATGGTGGATGTCCTTATCACTGCCAAAAACCCTGATTCTTAGAAAACATCCTGCAATCATCTTAAAGCTTGAAAGCATTCCACGCTGTAGTTCTGTGATCAGCTGCTGATACTTACCTTTACAATGAAGAAATAAAGTGCTGCAGATGAATTCTTCTCCAGCTTATTCCAGACTATGTCGTTTCCGCTCTATAAAGAACAATTTAGGCTCCTCATTTTTGTTTCATCTTCTTCGCTGTTGTATGCAAACTCAGTAAAACAGTGACTACTAACACACTGCACAAACTCCCTTTAAACTACGTCTCTTACAATTATTACTTCTTGAAAATATTTTAGATATACAGAAATTAAAACGTATTCCATTTTTTTATTTCATTTTGTTAATGAATTTTAGAACACACACTCTGGGAACCGGATGCAGCCGGGTAGCAGCAGATGGGCTATTATGTGGACATTAAGTACGGCGAGCAGACGAGCTGCCTAGGGCAGCACGCTCAGAAGCGGGCGCCCCGCGTCGCTTTGTGCTGTGACGGTGGAGCGTAATTGCATAGCAAGCATTCTCTCCTTGCATCACTGACTCCAGCATAACAACTAGCTGCTCTTTCTTACGGTTGCTAATTTGGCTGAACTATAGTTTCTGGCGTTTCTGCATCTCATACAGAGCACTCGCTCAACTTCGTCGTGACTGCTTCTCTAGAGGCAAAATAAAGCCAGCTTCCTTCCGTCCGTTGTCGATAGCAGGCAGCCGTAACGTGGAGTTATATTCTCGTATCTTTTATAGCTGGCACTTTCTACACTGCTTTCTTTACTGTCCTAGAACGTAGGTGTCGAAGTCACAAGGGGACCGAAACTGCCCATGGAGCTTTGGAGCTAATGCAATTTGTGGCGTACTGTTTTTTGACACAGCTATAATCAGCATTAAGGTGGGCTATTTGCATACAGATTCCTAATAACGTTGTCCAGAGGTTCTGGTTCTGTGATTCATTAACCATATTCGTAATAAATAATTGCAGGATATGTTCGAATTTGATGTTATAGAACAATCCTCTTTGGTGTAATTTAATACAGTGAGGTGACCAGTTATGGGGTACTTCGTAATGGCGTGTAGGACATTATGTCCGGCTAGGTGCAAGAATTTGACGTGGCCTGGTCTCAATGAGAAGTTTGAAGTCCCATGTAGAAACTGAACGATGATGCCTCTTCAGCCATTCATAATTGCGAAAGTGTTACTAGCGCAGGGTTTGGTGCACGAACTGACCTATCGACTACGTCCCATAAATATTGAATGGGATTGCTATCGGGCGATAGCTCCAATTGTCCAGAGTATTCTTCAAACCAGTCACGTGCAACTGCGGTCCGGTGATATGGGCATTCTCATCCATAAAAATTCCAGTGTTGTTTTTGAGCATGAGGTCCATGAATAATCATTTACAGTCAATGATCAGATTGGAATTCAAAGTAAACATAGCCCACACCATTGTGGAGCCACCATAAGCTTGCGCAGTGTCTTGTTGACAACATGGCTTCGTGGGGGTCTGCGCCACACTCGAACCATACCATCAGATCACGCCAACTGATCGGGATTCATCTGATCAGGCTACGTTTTTCCGGTCTTCTAGGGTCCAGTTGGTATGATCACTAGCCCAGGAGAGATGCTGCAGGCAATATCGTGCTGTTAGCAAAGGCACTCGCGTCGGTCGTCTACTGCCATAGCCCATTAACGCCACATATCGCGCACTGTCCTAACGGATACGTTCGTCGTACGTTCCACATTGATTTCTGCGCTTATTTCACGCAGTATTGCCTGTCTATCAGCACTTACAACTCTACGCAATCGCCGCTGCTCTCGGTAGTTAAGTGGAGACTGTCGGCCACTGTTGTGTCCGTGGTGAGAGGTAATGACTGAAATTTGGTATTTACGGCACACACTTGACACTGTGCATTTCGGAATAGTGAATTCGCTAACGATTTCCGAAACGGTATGTCCCATGCGTCTAGCTCCAACTACAATTCCGCATTCAGAATCTCCTAATTCACGTCATACGGCAGTAGTCACGTCGGACACAGTTTCACATGAGTCACCTGAGTACAAATGATATCCCCGACAATGCACTGCCATTTTATATCTTGCGTACGCGATACTTCCGCCATATGTATACGTGCATACCGCTATTTGATGACTATCGACACCTCACTGTATATTCTCCTACAACGTAGGTTTCGAAGTCAGAATATGATTTTAACTGCCAATGGGGCTTAAGGCAAGGTGCAATTTGTGGCCTACTGATTTTTGATACAGCTCACAATCGGCATTAAGGTGGGCTATTTATACATATCTTGCATTAAGATTCAAAATCTCGTTGTCTAAATGTACTGGTCACACGATGTATTAGTGATATTTATAGTAAATAATTATAGGATATCTTCTAATTTGATTTTATAGAACAATTCTCTTTGATATAATTTAATACGCACGTAAATAAATATTCATACGCCAACATTACTTTAATCATTCTTTCCGTCAACTTAAATATTCTTTAACATCGTTCTCAGAACAGTGGTGATAATTACGTTGCACCCCAGAAAGATATCATGGGAACATGCAAAATTTATTAAAGTTTTCTCCATCCGGCGCTAAGCCATGTCAAACCAGGCCAGCACGCTATGTAGCAATCAGAATGACAAGCAGGTAGGGAATCGATACTGGAAATAATTCGTCGAGGCCCGGATACTGTTGCTCCACCTCTCTGGAGGGAGGAGTATGAATTATTAATTTAACAACATAACGTCACTGAGGAGGGAGTTGCCAACGTCTTACTTGCTGATGTGAAGTCTTCGGGATTTCTACCTTTGGTTTGCTGAGAGCTGAACTGGTGGTGTCCGGCGCACCATCAATCTGTCACTCTATCCGGGAGGCACACTAAAGCCTGCTGCCCTCGATTTACATCTGTGAGCAGAGACTGGCGCCAACGGTCTACCTCTGGTGGAGAGGGTATGCACTACCATCTATACGCCTTGCTGAGCTGATGGAGTTGACTCGGACACACCCTTCTGATGTGCATGAGTGCCCTTGTAAAAAGCAGTCGACAAGCTGTTGCTCGACGTCATTGTATGATCTGTGCCTGTCGCTCGTTGCCCTGCACGGTGCCACGGTGTTACGTCAGCAGATGCGATCGAGACAACTACCTCAAGAATGTTCCGAGGTGGACGGGTCAGCTTGTTCCAAGATTGTGTGCTGCATCCACTGCCCTCTCGATGCTTGCAGAGAAACGCATTCTAATGTAACACTTAAATCGAAAAAAACTACGTTTCGCTAATGCTATTTCATTACCGTACAGTGCGTCAACTAGTCTTAAGCGCCGTACTCCGCTCTTCGCCATCCTGCAGCCGTTGGTGTCTCAGTCCAGGCCCTTGAAAATAGGAACCAAAAGCCTTCACTTTGGCTGCCGTCGCCTTAGTGGAACGACATCTGCAGCATATTCGTCGCCACCGTCCGGATTTCCATCCTGGCGTAATGCATAATAGTGAGTGCGCACCTTTCTGTTCGCTTTTCTGGCTGTGTTTATTGGCCATGCGGAATTTTAGGGACATTAATGCCACTCTCAGAATGTCGGTTATTAAACAGCAGGAATCTGCAGGCTTCTCATTGTTTGTGGCAAATGACAGGAAAATGTACACTCCTGGAAATTGAAATAAGAACACCGTGAATTCATTGTCCCAGGAAGGGGAAACTTTATTGACACATTCCTGGGGTCAGATACATCACATGATCACACTGACAGAACCACAGGCACATAGACACAGGCAACAGAGCATGCACAATGTCGGCACTAGTACAGTGTATATCCACCTTTCGCAGCAATGCAGGCTGCTATTCTCCCATGGAGACGATCGTAGAGATGCTGGATGTAGTCCTGTGGAACGGCTTGCGATGCCATTTCCACCTGGCGCCTCAGTTGGACCAGCGTTCGTGCTGGACGTGCAGACCGCGTGAGACGACGCTTCATCCAGTCCCAAACATGCTCAATGGGGGACAGATCCGGAGATCTGTGATGTATTCACGTATCTTGACAATCTTCTGACAAATGATAAGGGAAGTGAGTGTTACGTTCAAATGTTCTAATTTAATTTAAAAGCTAACGTATTTGCACAAGCGCTGGTAAGTAATTAGATCCTTAAATCTGGGGTATTGGGTACCATAATAACAGATCGTGGTACAAATTTCATATTGCATCTCATGAAGCAGTTTTCATTTGCTTCGCATTTCGAAGTTAGCAACAAGACCGTTTCATCCACAAGCAAATGGATGCACAGGAAGAGCATAAATGACTGTTTCGAAAATGTTAAGCCACTGTGTCAGTAACGAACACAATGACTGGGATATGTACTTAGTATTCATAATTTCGGCGTACGACTCTAAACTCCATTCCAGTAACAATCTTTAGCCGTATGAGGCCGTTTATATCATTTAGATGCCATCTGCTTCTGACACGATGTAACGCAAGTTTGGAGCTGATAGTAAGTCAGTAAAAGAATTCGTAAAGCTTTTGTAGGAGGTTTGGCAAAGAGTGAAACGAGCTAATATTAAAGCCTTCGAACGTCAGGAGCGGGGAATATGTGTGCATCCGCACAGTAGAAAGAGGTCATGGCAAGTATTGCCAGAACTATATACTTATATGGATATGCACACATATTCCCCGAACTCTTACGGGACTTGGTAAAAATGTCTTCCACGAGTAATGAGTGTCTTGTGGTGGGAAACTACGAATGTAGTGTGTGGACGTACAAGGTGAGAATGTGGGTCTCGTGGGTGGCGTGCGCGAGATAGTCCCTGCAGTAGCGCTATCCTCTGTCCCCTCGGTGGCTCATATGGATAGAGCGTCTGCCATGTAAGCAGAAGATCCCGGGTTCGATTCCCGGTCGGGGCACACATTTTCACCTGTCCCCGTTGATATATATCAAGGTATTAATATAATTCTAACACCGCTTTGATGTCATGAGAATGCCCCAGTAAAAACTAGTCGACGATGCAGTCAGTGATCGACGCCACTTCACGAGCTGTGCCTGCAGCTCGCCGCCTTGCACGGCACCATTGTGCTACATGACCAGCCGTGGTGGAGACAACGGCCTCGAGAATCTACTAAGGTGGTCAAGTAAGTGCATTCCCAGGCTGCGTGTTCCATTCACTGCCCTCACCACGGCCGTAGAGAAGATCTTTGAGTTGTAACATTTAAATCGAATAAATGCATATGTTGCTAATACTATTTCAGTAGCGCACAGAGCGCCAGCTGGAATTCACCACCATATTCGACGCTTAGTTATCCTGCAACCGTAAGGTCTCTGCTCAAAGCCTTACAACCACATCTCATGTCTCACTTGGAAATACTGATTTAGACTGTCTCATTCTCCTAAACACATGCCATTTTCTTTCGCAAGTCGTACGCTGTCTTCGCTCATACATCCAAATCTTTATACAAATAAAAGTACTGGACCGGCGAAAAAAGTCGGTAACAGAATGCATATTTTCGAGCATGCAAGTGAAAAATAAAATAATGAGCGAATCAGGTTGTTTTATGATTGTTGAAACAAAAATAGTGGGTAAATAAAAGTAGTGATAGCATTCATAATTCATTCCAGACTTTATTGACAGACATTCACCATATAACAGGCCCTCAGTATAATCGTCCTACATCTCCATCACCTTCCCCCACACACGTGAAAGACGTCTTGCACCGCCCGCGCTCCCATGTCTGTCGATGTCTCTCAAGGACCACCCTACACTATGGATGATGTCTTCTCTTGTGTTGTAGCACGTGACATGAGGAGTTTCCTTCATTTTGGCGAACAAGTCATAACCGCACGGACCCATATTGGCTGAATACGATTGATGTTCCACTATCTCCCGGTCCCATGCATGCAGAAGACCCTGCATGGGAGTCCACCGTGTGGAATCGTGCCTTGTAACGGAGGATGACGGGATGCAGTGCAAAAAGGTGCCGTCGCTTCTTCTCAGTGCGGGACTAACGTGACGTCAGAAGAAATTGCAGCAGGATGCTGCAGTGACTGTCTGCCCCTACGGTACAGCGTGATCCAGGTTTAACTATTGTGCATGATAAGGCACAGTAACCATCACTTTGATACCAGCTCGTTCACAGCACACTTTCTGCGGGCGAGGAGAACCACAGCATTTACAATCATGAATGTCATCCCTACCATCCCAAAAGACTTTTACCCATCCCACTGTCATACGATGTGGCAATACTGCATCACGACACGCCACACGCTTTTCCTGAAAACAGTGCTGTGCCCTCACAAGGGAATTGTCCAACAACACATGTCGAAATGAACCATGAAATTTTTTGACATTGGAAGGAGAAAACGAATGAAATGCACCGCCACAATTTTAGCTGCTAAGAGGCACTGCAAGTATTAAAAAAACTAGCTGAAAATTTCCAAATTCGTAGCGCGCCAGGCGGCGGTAGAAATGTACATCTCTACTAGTGCTGTAGCAACTGCGCTTGCGCAAGCAACTACACCCCCCACCCCACACTCAGCCGAGGTATGCGGTACATTTGTAAACGGGAAGCACGACACAACCCGATCGTAATTTGTAAAGTACGTTTCAGGTCACTGGTCGTTGTTATTTTCTCTGGCACTACAGTACACAGCTACTATTCTCTCGAATTAGCCACTCAAGTAACATTTATTACAAATTATCAGTTGCTTTATTCAGTATTGATAAGTATTGACAATACAGATAAAGCTGAATTAATATTTATTGTGCTTTAGTAAGGCATGCCTCCTAGTAGTACCTTCCTTTTTCTTCCAGTTTCACAGTAATATACAATCCAATTAACGTTCTAAATTTAGCGATGAAGAAAGTGGTTTCCAGCCGAAATGACCTACTTCTCCTGAGGACGTACGTATGTGTTAATTGTTAGTTAATTTCCTTGACAGTCATTACAATGATATCGACATTTCGTTTGAAATTTTGGATACGTTAGAAGAAATAGGAAATAACTGTGACGATTCCATGCATTGTAGTTCGGACGACGTCAGTTGCGCCAGTAATAATTCTGAAGAAGAATACCTTCCAACTCTAAAGAAACATGTACTGCAACACCTTTCAGCGACAAAGGAAAAGCAGTGAAATACTGGTTAAACGATGGAGGGAAAAAGGCTTGAAGTTACGCAATGTGTGAAGCCCTTTTCGTTTCGTAAAATCGGAGCGTGAACTGTACAAATGAAAGAATGAATTACATGAAGTAAGAAATATGCGCCAAATGGAAAGCAGAAACCATCTGAATTAAAAACTGTTCGAACGATTTAGGACCGCTCTTGAGAGGCTATGCATCGTTACCGACGGCGATCTATGAGACTGGGCCCTCCGAATTGCATCTGACGTAAACACTGCTAATTTCCAGGCTTCGTCGACCTCGCTACGCAGGTTCAAGAAAATGTACAAAATAGGGAGTAGCAAAATTACCAAATTTACGTCACGTAAACTTGTAGAGCAGCTGCCAGTGATAGACAACAGTATAGAGAAATTCATTCAAAGACGAAACTTGCTGTTATCCCCACAATTACTGTTTATAACACTGATCAGTCAGGTATCGTGAAAGAACTGCTTGCACACCGCACTTTATCATTTCGGGGTGAAAAAAAGACGAAATCGGTTGCCCAATCAATGAATGCAATGACACATTCATATACGATAATGCCAGTGATAAGTATGAATGGTTTACTGTTTCCACAGCTGTATATCTGTCTTCAAGAACCACAAGGCAAATTAGGACCAAAAATTAAAAATGGACTGTTTAGTTGCAAAAGTCTTGTAATCGACGTATCAAAATCTGGAAAAATGGGAAAGAATAAATTTCAACATTTCGTTCGAAACGTATTTCCACCAGCTGCAGAAACTAATTCATTGCTTTTGTTGGATTCAAGGTCTGGACATAACGACGCCTCTGTTTTGTGGAAGACGACGAAAAATCTGTAGATGTTATTTGGATTCCGCCTGGAACTACTAGTGCGATTCAACCTCCAAATAAAGAATTTTTTCGACAGAGGAAAGCATTTTTCAGGAAATTATCAGACAACTAATTTCCGATACCTCTCTCTCATTTCGGGTTTACCAACGGAACAGTAGTCTCAAGCTCCAGTCATCTGTGCATTACCAGTTTTCTTCTCTAAGGTTTACGAATATGATCAAGTATGCCTGGTATGCAGCGCAGTGTGCAGAACAACGGCCAGGACCATTTCTAACCCCATCCCAGTTCTGCCTAAATAAAACTAGGGGTCACTGCGAAGTGCGTGACTGCATCAATTTTTCCTTTGTCTGGTGTGCCAGGTGCAAGAAAGATGATTGTTTGTCATTCAGTAGACACTTCGCACTTTTGTGACGACTACAGGGAATAAACAAAGAACTGTTTCACTGATAGTCAAATGTACAACATTCGAGCATTATTATAAGGACTAACCTACAGGAATTGGTATCAAATGTAGTACTCAAATGAAATGAAATGTCGTGTGACGAGGGCCTCCCATCGGGTAGACCGTTCGCCTGGTGCAAGTCTTTCGATTTGACACCACTTCGGGGAGTTGCACGTCGATGGGGATGAAATGGTGATGATTAGGACAACACAACACCCAGTCCCTGAGCGGAGAAAATCTCCGACCCAGCCGGGAATCGAACCCGGGCCCTTTGGATTGACAGTCTGTCGTACTGACCACTTTTTTTTTAATCTCATTTTGTTCGTTTCATCTGCTCGGGACGGACGTCGTATGACATCCGTTTAAGTTCGTTGTTGATCGAGTAACTCAGTTTTTTTATTACAGAGGGCAGCTAACCCTCTGACCGAACACGCTGAGCTACCGTGCTGGCACCACTCAGATACGGGGGGCGTACAAATGTAGTACTGAAAGACACATTTCATTTCATCAAATTACAAGTCCTCATTGATGGAAGTCGTCTGTGATGTCAAACACTGCCACGATTATTTTCTTTGCCAGCCACTTTTATCAAACTTACATGTGCAAGAATTGAACTGTCGGTAAGAGGTTATTAAAAAAAGTTTGTATAGTTTAAGCCAGGTTTCCACCGGAGCAAACACGTTAAGAAGCCCGAGGAAAAGAGAATTCTGTCTGGCGTACCCGGAAATCCCCTCGCAGACCTTTCACTGGACGTCACTGCAGCTACTTACGTGTCTCAAACCTCCCACAGTTACCTAATCGCAGAACGCAAACCTGCAGTTTCACGTGCAACGCGAACCACATGTCTTTTGTAGCCACTCTGAAATCTGTGAGAAGTGAATGCTCGATTAAAAATCATAGTGAAAAGCTCTCTGGACCACGGAGCGTGCTCCTCACCACTAGACAATTTTTGCTATGACCATTACACCATACACGCGTAGTGGAAACGCTAGCTGTGTCACCTCTTGAGATGATGCTCAGCGTCGGTAATTAGTGTTCTGATTATAAATTTCCCCTCAATGGTAACGAGAAGCCAGAGAAAAATTGCAACCGATATACAAGGAAAATTTTGGACAGCTGCTAAGGAGAGGTGGAGATGCAATTCAATGTACAGTGCACAATCTCCACGCACGGCACGCTTCCATACAAATTGAGACACTTAAATTATTTCTTCCCTGCGCCATTTCACATACTTTGTCAAGAACAGTGCGATAGCCATGCAAAATCATACTCACTGAGTAGCAAAGTTTCGCATTGTGGCTCTAACAAGGTAGAGTTGTATCCTGTATGCCGAATATTAGCTCCAAAAACTAAAAACTGATAACACAACGTTCATAGGCAATGTTCGCTACCTCGTGTTCTCTTTCGTACCCTCTAGTATAAACGATTCTACCCATATACAAGCGAATGGAAGTGAATTTTCTGCAACTACTCATTCGCACGTGTCCGCTTTCATTCTATCCATTTTAACAAGACTTTTGGTGCTTAAAATTGGTGTCCGTGCACTCCTGATAATTCCACCACGCGGCGCTGCGTGAGTGATTCGCCGAGTCGCGCGCTAGGCGGGCAGGGCTGTACAAGCCGCTCTTATAAGCTGTTCTTAGTGCAGCAGCAAGAACATTTTTATACAAAACACTTGCAGTGCCTCTTAGCAGCTAAAAGTTTGACAGTGCATTTCTTTCGTTGTCTACTTCCTCTGTAAAAAATTTCAGGGTAGGTTTCGACATGTCTTATTAGATCATTCCCTTGTCAAACTACGTGCCGCTTCAGCCCAATTCCTAAACATGCTGTTAGGGCGCTCTGAAATGGCCCCCCACACGTTCGGACGGCACCCACTGGAACCGACTCTCACAGCTGTCGCCGCTCACAGCAAGTGACCTTCTGCTGTCAGCTACATACAGTGCACATGTCATTAGGTGCACATCCTTCATTTTATGGTAGTGTTACAACTACTTTTTATCCAAGCTAGTATCACTAAACAAAAACAAGCATTCTCGTGAAATTTCACAGTATGTAAAATAACGACGTCCTGAAAATACCTACAGTTTCGCGGTCAATAAAAGGTGATTCTGACTATTGGTTGCCGGCCAAGGTGGCCGAGCGGTTCTAGGCAAATCCTGCCTCAGGCATGGATGTGTGTGTTGTCCTTAGGTTAGTTAGGTTTATGTATTTCTAAGTTCTAGGGGACTAATGACTTCAGATGTTAAGTCCAATAGCGCTCAGAGCCATTTGAACCATTTTTTATATTGTTTGATGATAGCAACTTTAAGCATGATCACAAAAAAGGAAACAGAAAGTTAAGTTTATATTTGTAAGCTGCTTTCTGTTCATAAAATGTATATTATTTTCAAGCAATAATAAATTACTGTAAAAAATATGTATTATGCGACTTCAGTACTAGCACTCATTACTTACATATTAAGATTAGAGGAAGAAAAGAACTTCTTAATGGATAATCTAACAATTACACTAGTTAGCAATAGCTCTTTGCCAGAAAGGTTCCAGTGATTTTAGGGAAAATTATGGTCAGTGATGATGATGATGATGTTTGGTTTGTGGGGCGTTCAACTGCGCGGTCATCAGCACCCGATGGTCGGTGATGCCGAATATATTGTCTTGAGTCAAGAATGGCTGAAATAAGTGTTACTGGAGATATGTGTTTGTCACAGCCACCTAGAAGTATCTGGACTCTACGTGATTTCTTTGGAAAACACAGGAACACACAAGAAATTTATACCGAACGATCAGTCACATACAATAAAAGTGAAATACACAATGGGGACAAAATTATGTGGATTTAAAGCGATCTGACACACAGATTTTATGTCACTCATCAGAGCAGTCCGTTATAGGCTCCAACGGTAGTCCGCCGTCATATATCTGCCCATTTACCTTTATAACTTCCCTAGATGGCTTTTATGTCTTGGTTGAACCTCTGACCTTGTTCCTCACTGTAAAGGTCCGGGTTTTCAGGAGATCTGTCAAGGTGGCTGTGGAGAGGTGTACTTTAAATATTGCAGCCCAAGTTTCCTCGTTCCTCATAATAGCTTGCTTTGCTGTTACCCAAGAAGCTTTTTATGAAATTTTAATCGTTGATTAGTTTCTGAATTTGGGGGTCATCGAAGTGTTCCATTACTTATCCTAGGGTATGATTTACAAATGTATCTGAAGCAACTGCTCTCTTTACTCAAAACTTTAACAAATTGCTTCATCTGTCTTACCCTGATATAAAGGGATGGGAGAACGTTGTAGTTTCGGTCAACCAATGGCCCATTAATGTTTCCTGCACCCTCTGTCATGTTGTCTTTGAGGGCCACGTAACTTGTTCCCAGCGATGTTGGGTTGCCCTGCTATCCCCACATATAAATGAAACACGGGTATTTTGTGTGTCCACCTTGAAGGCCATGCAAGATATACAATCTTCAGGTCAAGGCACATATACTACTGTTGCCCCTGATAACGGAGCTTCTCCAAGGCCATTGTGATGCTCTGATATTTTTCGGTAAGTTATCTTGAGTGCGCAATTGCCACAGATGGTTTGGTTCAAATGGCTCTGAGCACTATGGGACTTAACATCTATGGTCATCAGTCCCCTAGAACTTAGAACTACTTAAACCTAACTAACCTAAGGACAGCACACAACACCCAGTCATCACGAGGCAGAGAAAGTCCCTGACCCCTCCGGGAATCGAACCCGGGAACCCGGGCGCGGGAAGCGACAACGCTACCGCACGACCACGAGCTGCGGACTGCCACAGATGCATAACAGTGACTGTAATGCAGTAAGACGCATTTTAAGCTTTGCGTGGACCAGTTTACAAAAATCTCCCACAATTCTGTTCGATATTCCTGTAATACAAATTCGCGGAGAATTCCTTAAATGTTTCTGCCGTATATAAGTTTATCGACTTAGCCAAGATATGGCAGAAGTTGATCTTGTCTTGTCAGATAAACTGTTGTTTTGACTCCTGGCTTTAGTCAGTTCCTTTCTTTTAGTCTCGAAGGTAGAACTTCGGTAGTTTGCCCTGACAGACGGAGGTTTCGTAGCAGATCGTTCAGTTCTTGCTGGCAGAACTGCTGAGGCGTTTCGCATTCGTCATATTCATTTCTACTGCTCCGACATGTATATTACCTTCCTTCACTGTGTGAAAAGGCTACATCAGGCAGTGTAGTAAATACTGCTAGGGACATATAACCGCTGTGTGCCACAGGTCGTCTTGCTGACTCCAAATCTTGTTATTGTTTTTTGTACCTATTGAACCCTGTCACATTCACTACACAAAAAAATAATTCTTCGAAGTAGTGTGTGTGTTCTCTCCACATCATAGGTACATCGAATTGTAAACTTATTTTTACTCCAGTTTTCCACTGTTGCAAACACTCCATGCACGTCTTGCATACCTTATAGGGATCCCACGGCTTATTTTGGTCACCGATTCGTACATCGACCTACGCGAGATATGCCTCCTTCACGAAGTCACTGAAGTTTGTCCTCTGTTTTTACGACGTACACTCGGAGCTTATGTAACAGAAGGCAACTCGGTGGTTTACATAGGCTCTGCTGGAGAACTCATCTTTTTTTACTTGCTCAAAAAGAACACAAATTTATGTTTATGTTTATGGATGTATTTTACCGAGCGAGGTGACGCAGTGGTAACACATTGGACTCGCATTGGGGAGGACGACGGTTCAATCCCGTCTCCAGTCATCCTGATTTAGGTTTTCCGCGATTTCCCTATTATCGTTTCAGGAAAATGCCTGGATGGTTCCTGTGACAGGGCACGGGCGATTTCCTTCCCTAACCCGAGCTTGCGCTCCGTCTCTAATGACCTCGTTGTCGATGGAACGTTAAAAAAAACACTAACACACTAATGGATGTATTTTGTAATAATGACATACACTTTACATCACAAAAATGTTAGTATTCACAAGCATATAGACAGAATACATATTGCTGTAACATGTCTGCACCTATACACAACACTCAGAGTGATATAACATATCACACAAACTAGAGCCAATTAGACGAAACTATTGTCATATTTGGATTCAGCAACCACGAAAACATCCTAAAAGTGTTGAAGCATTGCAGGCAACGAAAAAAGTTTCATTTGTTGTTAAGTGTTATCTACCACAAACTAGATTTCAAACATTGTGGGTGGACAGTGGTGATTGATGGAAAGCAGTGGATTTATTAAAACGACGTCATTGAGCAGTGGGTTTATTAAAACGATGTCGGTATGAGATCACAGACAATCCTACTACATAGCAGCATTGAGTTCCTATCCCCAGAGGTGGTGGTGGTGGTGGTGGTGGTGGTGGGAGTAGAGTACTGCATTGCAAAATGTATGCCATTGTCTACCCATGCAGTTCACTCATGTTTTGTGTGCTGTTGATTCCTTACATGTAGTGCAATGAGCACAGTACCATGGAGCCAAGTGAAATTCGCTGAAGGCTACAATGAGCTCATACATACAGTGACTTGTAATTGTGTTTTCTCATTTCGTGACCTATGTGTGACACTCGTCTAGTACATGGTAAAGATTAATTCTCTATAATGATAGTAACTATGTAGCATGCTGAGACAAGAGTTTCTCCCGGAGTAAAAAATATTCATATAACTTACGGGAATGCAGCTGGGTGACGTTATCGACAACCGCTGATGTTTCGACAGGAGACTACCCTGTTATTTTCAAGGCAAAACTGCAGCAGGAAAGACCAGTGCAAGGAAATTTAAAACTCTGGTTTACAGAGCAATTCTGGAAAGATCACACACACACACACACACACACACACACACACACACACACACACACACGCACACGCACGCACGCACCCACACCCACACACACACACACACACACACGCACACCCACACACACACACACGCACCCACACACACACACACACACACACACACACACACACACACACACGCACCCACACACACACACACGCACCCACACACACGCACGCACCCACACACACGCACGCACCCACACACACGCACGCACCCACACACACACACGCACCCACACACACGCACGCACCCACACACACGCACGCACCCACACACACGCACGCACCCACACACACGCACGCACCCACACACACGCACGCACCCACACACACGCACGCACGCACCCACACGCACGCACCCACACACACGCACGCACGCACCCACACACACGCACGCACCCACACACACGCACGCACCCACACACACGCACGCACGCACCCACACACACGCACGCACGCACCCACACGCACGCACCCACACACACGCACGCACGCACCCACACACACGCACGCACCCACACACACGCACGCACCCACACACACGCACGCACCCACACACACGCACGCACCCACACACACGCACGCACGCACGCACGCACCCACACGCACGCACGCACCCACACACACGCACGCACCCACACACACGCACGCACCCACACACACGCACGCACCCACACACACGCACGCACCCACACACACGCACGCACCCACACACACGCACGCACCCACACACACGCACGCACCCACACACACGCACGCACCCACACACACGCACGCACCCACACACACGCACGCACCCACTGTAAACGCCAGAGACATCACCCCCTTCAGAGATGACAGATGCCAGCAGTTATAGATGATGGAAATATTATTGAACGTGTCCACCCAAGAGTCATAACGGCAGCAAAGAGGACTGCTTTACGTTCATTTACAGTTGTTCTGGACAAGCAGAATTACGCTCAAAAGATTCGGTGTTTACTGTGTGGTTTAACGTATCGCAGATGCCACAAAGGAGTTGAGGAAAAGACTAACAGCATCCAGAAGAAAAGTCCTTTGTCGTAGGAGTCTGTCAAGCGTGTTAATACTTATTTTACTGTTCCTGCTACGGTAGATGGCCTTCCGAAGACCCACAAAGAAGGTGTTCGTTTAATTGCGGTTGTAACATTGGTGATTTGACAACATGTTGTGTAGTAAAAATCTTTGCTACTCTGCTGAGCCCAGTAGTTGGTCGGTGTGAAAATCACATTAAGGACTCGACGGATTTCTTTCGTCGATTAGAGCGAATTCGTCTAAATGACTCAGATATTCCAATAAATTTTGATGTGTTCTGTCTCTTAACTAGTGTTCCCCTCTGTTATTCGTTACGGTTAACTGAGTTTAAGTTTGGTGTGGAATGAACGAACCTTTTTCGACATGTGTTAACTTCCACTTATTTTATTCAATGACCAGTACTATGAACAGACAGATGGAGTTGCGATGGGAGGTCAGTTGACACCTATTATTGTCAATTTGTTTTTGGATGGCTTCAAGGAAAGTGCCCTTCAATCTGTGACTTCGAAACCTGCGTGCTTTACAGAAATTTAGAAGACACTTGCGTCGTTTGGCTTCATGGCGGTGAGAATTCGAACGACTTTTTAGAACACCTGAATTCAGTCAACCCGAATGTATGTTTCACGATGAAGAGGCTAAAGGATGGTTTCATTTCTTTCCTTGATGTGCTAGTCAGGACAAAGGGTGATGGTAGGTTGAGACATGAGTTTTATACAGGGTGTTTCAAAAATGACCGGTATATTTGAAACGGCAATACAAACTAAACGAGCAGCGATAGAAATACACCGTTTGTTGCAATATGCTTCGGACAACAGTGCATTTTCAGGCAGACAAACTTTCGAAATTACAGTAGTTACAATTGTCAACAACAAATGGCGCTGCGGTCTGGGAAACTCTATAGTACGATATTTTTCACATATCCGCCTTGCGTAGCAATAATATGGCGTAGTCTCTGAATGAAATTACCCGAAACCTTTGACAACGTGTCTGGCGTAATGGCTTCACATGCAGATGAGATGTACTGCTTCAGCTGTTCAATTGTTTCTGGATTCTGGCGGTACACCTGGTCTTTCAAGTGTCCCTACAGAAAGAAGTCACAGGGGTTCATGTCTGGCGAATAGGGAGGCCAATCCACGCCGCCTCCTGTATGTTTCGGATAGCCCAAACCAATCACACGATCATCGAAATATTCATTCAGGAAATTAGGGCACCATCTTGCATAAACCACGAGGTGTTCGCAGTGTCGTCTAAGGCAGTCTGTATCGCCACGAATTCACGAAGAATGTCCAGATAGCGTGATGCAGTAATCGTTTCGGATCTGAAAAATGGGCCAATGATTCCTTTGGAAGAAATGGCGGCCCAGGCCAGTACTTTTTGAGGATGCAGGGACGATGGGACTGCAACATGGGGCTTTTCGGTTCCCATATGCGCCAGTTCTGTTTACTGACGAAGCCGTCCAGGTAAAAATAAGCTTCGTCAGTAAACCAAATGCTGCCCACATGCATATCGCCGTCATCAATCCTGTGCACTATATCGTTAGCGAATGTCTCTCGTGCAGCAATGGTAGCGGCGCTGAGGGGTTGCCGCGTTTGAATTTTGTATGGATAGAGGTGTAAACTCTGGCGCATGAGACGATACGTGGACGTTGGCGTCATTTGGACCGCAGCTGCAACACGGCGAACGGAAACCCGAGGCCGCTGTTGGATCACCTGCTGCACTAGCTGCGTGTTGCTCTCTGTGGTTGCCGTACGGGGTCGCCCTACCTTTCCAGCACGTTCATCCGTCACGTTCCCAGTCCGTTGAAATTTTTCATACAGATCCTTTATTGTATCGCTTTTCGGTCCTTTGGTTACATTAAACCTCCGTTGAAAACTCCGTCTTGTTGCAACAACACTGTGTTTCAGGAGGTGGAATTCCAACACCAGAAAAATCCTCTGTTCTAAGGAATAAACCATGTTGTCCACAGCACACTTGCACGTTGTGAACAGCACACGCTTACAGCAGAAAGACGACGTACAGAATGGGGCACCCACAGACTGCGTTGTCTTCTATATCTTTCACATCACTTGCAGCGCCATCTGTTGTTGAAAATTGTAACTACTGTATTTTCGAAAGTTTGTCGGCCTGAAAACTTACTGTTGTCCCAAGCATATTGCAACAAACGGTGTATTTCTATCGCTGCTCGTTTAGCTTTATTGCCGTTTCAAATATACCGGTCATTTTTAAACACCCTGTATGAAGCCTACGACCACTTAATTGTACCTACAGGACCTTGGTTCACAAGGCCCATGTCATTTCAGACCCTGAGTGCTTGTTCACCCATCTCGTGGTCGTCTTCCGTCAGAATGGGTTTAGTGAAAGAAAGATGAAGCGTGCGTTGTGGTATCGAACAGCCGTACACTGGGTGGGTGATGATAGTACCGAGTTGACACCAATGTCTACGGACTTTATGCCTTAGCCTTCTGCAAGGAGCATTTCGAAAACGACTGGTCGTATTTTGTGGAAATATGATGTGAAATATGTTTTCTGGCCCCATCTAATATTAGGGTCCTTTCAGATTCCGTTAAGGTTGATCTTTGTGTAAGGCGTGTGTCTATCGCCTTCCTTGCAGATGTGACACGTCATCTATTGGACAGACTGTCAGAACCGTGGAGGATCAGTGTACTGTGCGTAATAGTCGCACACCTTAACAATAGCCTAGCAAATCTGCTATTGCAGAACATTGACTTGGCACCAGTCACCCCTACCGAATATAACAAAACGGAGATTTTTATTAAGGAAGCATTTGAAATTAGTTTAGTAATAATTTTTCAGATAGATATGGAGATTTTTGCTTAAATTTTGCGTGGCATCTTGCTCTTTTGTGAAAACCGGAGGGACAGGGTTAATTCTATCCCACCCATTGTTCAGTCATTTTCACTATCGATAATTTCTGACGTCTGTCACCTTTGGTTGGTGTGGTGGTGCTAGTGGTGTGTGTATGTGTGTTACCGTTCTGGGATTGCTCTGGAAACCTCGGTTTTAAATTTCCTTGCACAGAGATGATTCCTTCATAGACCTGCAAATTTTAAAAACTGTATACCTTCTGTAGACTATTCTTCACTCAATGTCATTAAATGTCGCTGTTAAAGAATCTGTTTTGAAGAAGAAGTAGAAGATGATGAGGTGATGAGGTGATTTATTTTTCGAAGAAAGCTGTGATCGTCTAACAATCGAATCATAAGAGACTCAGGGGATAATTAACTTTCACTTCGAATCGGAAACGAAAGAGACACAGAAGAAACACAAAGTTGGTCAAGGAGACATACTGACCAGTGGTGATGGACGAGGAGAAAAAGATTAGTGTTTTATGTCCTATCGACAACGATGTCATTGGAGACGGAGCACATGCTCGGGTTACGGAAAAATGGTGAAGGAAATTGGACGTGCGCTTTCAAAGTTATGCCGGCGGGGGTGGCCGAGCAGTTCTAGGGGCTAAAGTCTGGAACCGCGAGACCGCTGCGGTCGGAGGTTCGAATCCTGCCTCGGGCATGGATGTGTGTGATGTCCTTAGGTTAGTTAGGTTTAAGTAGTTCTAAGTTCTAGGGGACTGATGACCTCAGAAGTTAAGTCCCATAGAGCTCAGAGCCATTTGAACCGTTTTTTTTCCGAAGGTACCATCCAGGGATTTATCTGAAGAGATTAGGGAAATCACCGAAAATCTAAATCATGATGGCCGGACGCGCGTTTGAGCAGTCGTCCTCTCGAACAAGAGTCAAGTGTTCTAATCACTGCACCACCTCTCTCGATACAGATTATGTAGGGAATATCCGCAGGCCATAAAATACTACGTGCGGACGGATATTTAAATCCTGCTTCCAGTTAATACTAGTTCAGTACCTAACCATTGCCCCACTGCTCGTTTTGTTAACTTCGTGTTTTCTGTAGATTAAACAAATTAACATAGCAAAATCAAAAGTGATAAAAATGAAATTTGATCCTAATTCAGCAGTCTAGCGACTGTGTCACTGAAACTGCGAAGTTAAGCCTGTGATATTGAGTTGTTTCTTATTGTTGTTTCATCCTTGACTCCACTCAGGACTTCACGCGCCTTTTCAGAGACTGAAATCGTAGGAATGACACGAATCAGATTTTATTGCGTGCGTTATGATGTGTTGTGTTTCGTGCTGAGAGTCAATAAGGCAGGAAACTGTCAGTTACAATCACAGTGCCAAGTGCCTTCTATTTTATGAGCTCAACTGTACACTCTGTAATGCGATTGCATCTTGAGTAACAGATTGGGCTGTTCATATATGTGCCATAGTGGGAGAGCAATGTACCTTCTGTGTGTAATTCGACATTGAACCATCTGCTGGCCTACATTTGGAGGGAAAAGCAAACACATGGCTTCATCATGCCATACCCCTTTCCTAAACCAAGACCCATTCACCACTTCCTTTCCCTCCCACTCCCCTCTCTTAATTTGTGACCCTCCCCCTCCACCCCCATCCATACACCTTCCCTCACACCCCACCCCTAAGCCATACCACATTCTTAAAAACAGGCTGGTCAGAGACCTTGTAAGTCAACACACACCCATACACACATACACATACACACACACACACACACACACACACACACACACACACACACACACACACACACACACACAACAGCCCAGTATTTTACTGCCTGTCTCACAGTCATACCATAATATTTTACAGCCCACTGAAACGAAAAAGACAATTAGTATATACCCCACAATCAGACACCTTGTTCCCTGCACCTCATTTTGTGACTGCAGAACTTCAGTATTTGTATCTCACTTGGTGCAAGGCTCAATGGCCCCTCAAATTAAACAATGATATTTCCATCTCTTAACTGCTGTTATTACTTATCCAAATACATAACAATATTCACACTGATGGTGTAGCTTACAAGTTAAGATGCAGTTGAGGTCTACAACATGACTGGGTAGTTTGTTATTTCCATCTGTAAATTTTCCGTATTTTGTGTCAAAATGTTTAAATATATTGATGCTACTGCTACAGCTTACAGACTGAGGAACAATAGTTAGATCTCTGTATGCCACTTTCTGGAAGCCACAAGAAACTCTAAAATTAGATGTCACATCGCTTATTCCAAGTCTAAATTGTCTACATTACTTTTATCAAATATATATTACTGGCGTTACTTACAGGCTAAGGTATGCTTGACGGCTAACACATGACTGTGGCGTTTCAGTGAATGCTGTTTCCACGTCTAGATTTCCTGTATTTGTGTTGTATGCCAATTGGAAACACAGTGGCTAAAAAAATATGTTAAGCAGACAAGGGAGTAATGGCTGACGATTCCTTTTAAGCCGGCTTGGGGCCTGTTACTGATGATATCAAAACGAACTTTGATCACCTGACCAAACACAATTTTATGGGGAGATAAGATAATGCATCGTGTTCTGCATTAGAAAAATATAGCTGACATTACGACTGTGCATCTTCATATTTTCGCGGCGCAAATACTGATCCATAAGATTTCGGGCGTGCAGCCGCATAAATTTATGCGGCTGCACGCCAGAAATTTTATGGATCGACATCACGACTGGCTAATACAGCGTTTTTATTACTTTTTATCATAGGCCTACTAGAGGTTATGTTCCATTGGTGGTACGGTACAAAAACGAACTCTTAGGAAGATTGCAACATTCACCTATCGGAAATATGGTGCCAGGGCTCTCGAAAAAAATTTACAGACTGTATTCCTTTCCAGTCCATAATCGACTAATACATAATACCAAGCATATTTATCATCTAACCTCACATTTGCTGACAGTTTAGCAGAGGAAACTGTGCATTAACGACACGTTTTCGTGACATCTTCAATGCGGCGTATCACATGAATGACACATTAACACAATACACAGGTATAACTACGAGAAGAACCAAATACGACATGGTAGCGTCATAACCATTTATATCAGCATGACAGCTGCTCGATTTGCTCCGATCAAAGACATTCTTCATTCTATTAATCGTACTACTGCGATGGACAAGGAAATCTCTGATCATGAACAAAAATTCGATCTCTGCACCAAAATGAAATAGCATTTTACAGATATCGTAATTTGTCTGTATTATTTATCAAAATACTTTGAAATCTATTCTATAACACTACAAAAACACGTGGCTCACTTACTGGCACTAATGATCTAACTTAACTGTACTTGTCAGTGGCAGTGTTTCCATCTTTATACCACACTAAGATGACAATTTCAAGAAACAAAAAGAACTGTATTTATTATTTATCAAAATACGTAAAGATCTGTTCTGTCATAGTGGTATAATACAAACGTAGGTCGCTTATTGGCACTGTAGATGTGAATTACAAGTTAAGATACTCGTGGGAATAAGTTACGTTGCTGGACAGTGGAAACTGCAAATTTCGATGAAATAGCATACTGAACAGTAGTTTTGACATCTGGATTTAATGTACATAGTCATAGGTAACAAACGATGGTTGCTACTCTTTTAACTCTATATTTCTTCGTTGCTGTTGTATTCACCAAACAGTCCAGTTCACGTTGTTTGCCCGCATCTCGTGGTCGTGCGGTAGCGTTCTCGATTCCACGCCCGGTTTCCCGGGTTCGATTCCAGGCGGGGTTAGAGATTTTCTCTGACTCGTGATGGCTGAGTTGTGTGATGTCCTTAAGTTGTTTTACTTTGAGCTTTTATTTGAAGGAACAGAAAATGAAATAGACATCTCCAACTCACAGTGGAATAGCGTGCATAAAAATGACATATTTCCAATCCATCATGAACAAAATAATTAAGCAAATTTTCTAAGTCTCGAAATCACAAAAAGTGGACCAATGCACAAATTCAGTATCTGCCGAAAAGAGACTACAGACTGTATAACATACAATAACTCTTGTCATCTTTGCACTTCAGAAAATCAACCTAAAACTAGACTTCAGAACACACAACATATTGCGGTAACAGATTTGTCGAAAGATGGAACAAGTCCGTAAATGTTGAGGGTTTTATAAGCTAATATTCGATAACTTTACATGGGATAAATTGGACGAAATTTCAAAAACAGGTTTAGACAACATCTGAACCTGACTGTGCGTGAGCCCATTTTCAGTTAGTACGCAATTAAAAGAACAAAACCACAGAGTCAGTGACATGACAAAAACGTACAGTGATGCATAGTGCCAAAAAAAGGCAGCTTATTAAATATGTTGGCAGAAATAGAAATTTTCACATAGATAACGTGACATCTTGACAGTATTTTAAACAAACAGACCGATCTGAAGAAAAAAGAAAAGTTCATCGAAAATTTCAGTAGAATTCTTGAATGAAACATTTGTTTCTTCTACTCTCAGACATAATACAAATTGGAAATAGCATTATATATACTCTGTGATATATAACAATAAATATTCTTCAGCCGCGCGGACTGAGGCGTCTTTTCACGGCCCGCGTGGCTCCCCCCGTTGGAGGGGGTCTTCCCTCGGGCATGGGTGTGTGTGCTGTCCATAGCGTAAGTTAGTTTAAGTTAGATTAAGTAGTGTGTAAGCTTAGGGACCGATGACTTAAGCAGTTTGGTCCCATGAGATTTTAACACAAATTTAAATTTTTTTAAATAATCTTTGCATATACAGCAGTTGACAATGATAACTAAGTATATTTTAGTAATAAATAGTTTATGAATGGTTGCATATATGTAGATATAAAACTCATATAATCGTTTTATTGCACGACTATTACGAAATATTCTCATTGGCATTCACTAGAAACCAGTAAATATAAGACAAGTCACATTATGATAGTATGAATAATGAGATACACATGAAACACAACTACATTTGTTGAAAGTTATGTATTATCAGAAATATGCATGTTTTGTAATGCGGATACAGCCGATGATGTGCAACACCCCAAACTAGTTCGGTAAAATAAAGTACTGTAA
This sequence comes from Schistocerca gregaria, assembly GCF_023897955.1. Taxonomy (NCBI): domain Eukaryota; kingdom Metazoa; phylum Arthropoda; class Insecta; order Orthoptera; family Acrididae; genus Schistocerca; species Schistocerca gregaria. The sequence continues at coordinate 171,957,789 of NC_064931.1, read as the reverse complement.
TACCAGCATATTAACAATTTTTAATAGCTCCAGAGCACCAAATATATGAAGCACCAAAATTTAAACCGTTCTTGACAAAATAGAACAATAGTTAAATTAAAAACAGCCAGCAAACGTACCTGGGACATACATGAACTAAAAATACTACCCAGTAATTCAAAATTAAGGCATTTTTACAAGCATATGCATCACAGGAAGAACATCGCCGGCCGCTGTGACCGAGCGGTTCTAGGCCCTTCAGACCGGAACCGCGCTGCTGCTAAGGTCGTAGGTTCGAATCCTGCCTTGAGCATGGATGTGTGTGATGTCCTTAGGTTAAGTTAGATTTAAGTAGTTCTCAGTCTAGGAGACTGACGACCTCAGATGTTAAGTCCCATAGTGCTCAGAGCCATTTGAACCATTTTGAGCTTCTCTGGTTTCGGGTGGCTAGTGGAAATGATAAAGTCTTACAGTCTTGCTTGCGAGATTAAGGCGGAGCTCACAATCTGCAGCATCGTCGATAGAACCGAATGTGGTCCTTTGGTGCAGAGCCCAAGGTTCATCGATGTTATTAATATCGAACTAAAAATAATGCCAACATTCTGAGCAAATGTCCTGAACCTTCAATAACACATAATGGACATTTTGAAGCTAGTTCTTCAAAAGAGCTCTTAAGTTTGGCATCTTTCTGTCTCTTGAAATCAACTGGCTACTTGAAACTGAAAGAGATGGTTAAGAAAAAGACGTCATACAGAACAGAAGTGTATTCAGAACTCTGAGCAACAATTGTCGTTCGGCAGATGAGAGAAGTGTCCAGCACTCGCTAGAGGGCTAGGCACGAAAATTGGAGAAAAAGAACAACTTGTCTGATGTAAAAAAATGGCTGGAGTTTATTCCAGAAAATTACTGCTATAGGGATTCAAGTGGCGCCTGGGAAGCCACTAACAGACATGAGGGACATATTGCAATCCAGAAAATCTTGTCAGTATGATTTAATAGTCTGTTTGTTACATTATTACTCCAACATACACCAACAATCAGTAAATGAAATGAAATTAAGTAGAAGTATTATCAAAAGCCAATACAAGTTAATTAAATTATGAAATAATATCTCCTGGTAACTTAAAAAAACACGGATAAGTTTCCAAACTGTTGGCGTGCTGCTGTAGTTACAGTATACCGTACATGTCAATATGGTGCTATCAGAACCTGGCGCCGAGGTAACTGTGCTGCACCACAGGCCATAGATGACAGGGGTGAACGAAGGCTGCAGAGATGTGTACGGGAGAATAGACGTACAATAGCTGAGAAAATGATCCCCTAGACCAAGCAAGCGGCTACCAACAGTGTCTACTCAACGACCGTTTAGCTGCTCTTCATCGGCAACGAAGGCTGGACTCTGCACGCCAATACTGCCACTGGACGTCCACTGAGTGCCGATAGATGGCCTTTCCAGATGGCCATTGGTTCAAATGGCTGTGAGCACTATGGGACTTAACTTCTGAGGTCATCAGTCCCCTACACTTAGAACTACTTAAACCTAACTATTCTAAGGACATCACACACATCCATGCCCAAGGCAGGATTCGAACCTGCGACCGTAGTGGTCTCGCGGTTCCAGACTGTAGGGCCTAGAACCGCACCGCCACTCCGGCCGGCGATGGCCATTGGTGTATATGGCATGAAACGTCTGAAAGGAAACACTCCGCAACAAGCGTCGTAAAGTCCAGGCCGGAGGGAATTACCTGAGTGATTTCTCCATGCTGGAAGGCACAATGGATCAACAGAAGTATGCATCTATCCTTGCGGACCTTGTTCACCTCAACATGTAGTTTGTTTTTCCTCGGAGGGCAATGGAGTGGGTCACACAGCTCGCAGTATACGAGCGTGGCTACGAGGGCTCCAGGATGAGTGTACCTTACTCCCTTTTCCACCAGACTCTCCGGATGTAAACTCAATCGAGGGTCTGTGAGACGACCTCTATCGGGATTTTCGCGCCATGGATCCTCAACCCACAAACCTGCCACAGATAGCCACGGCACTGCAGTCTGTATGGCTCCACATGCCTGTCGGTACATTCCAGAACCTCACTGACTCTTCCTGCACGTGTAGGAGTGGTCCCCATAGCAAAAAGTGGTTTTTCAGGCTTTTGACACGTGGTCACAATGTGACTGGACAGAGTACAACAAGTTTTAGAAATATGTAGAGTTCTACTCATCACAACTTTCTGAAGAATTAACATTATATTTCAAATACCTTTAATATACACTCATGCTCATAAATTAAGAATAATGCTGATACATGGTCAAACAACGCTCTGGTGGACGGTTCGCGGGTTTAAATCGCCTCGGGGTATGACGATGCGGTGCATTTGACCTGCGGTCGTCGCACGGTGGCGCTGGCAGCAGTACACATACGCAGAGGTGTGTTGGTGCATGTCAGAGTACGGTGCAGCGAGTAAGTTTGCAGACGTTTTCAGACGTGCTAATGGTGACTGTGTGTTGAAAATGGCTCAAAGAACACATATTGATGACATTATGATGGGTAGCATACTAGGTTGACTGGAGGCTGGTTAAACACAGCAGGTCGTAGCAAGAGCCCTCCGTGTGCCACAAAGTGTGATCTCAAGATTATGGCAACGATTCCAGCAGACAGGAAACGTGTCCAGGCGCTACAGTACGGGACGTCCACAGTGTACAACACCACACGAAGACCGATATCTCGCCATCAGTGCCCACAGACGGCCACGGAGTGCTGCAGGTAGCCTTGCTCGGGACCTTAGCGCAGCCACTGGAACAGTTGTCTATAGATACACAGTCAACAGACGACTGAACAGACACGGTTTATTCGCCCGAAGTCCTGCAAGGTGCATTCCACTGACCCCTCGTCACAGGAGAGCCCGTAAGGCCTGGTGTGAAGAACACAGTACATGATCATTGGAACAGTGGCCCCTGGTTATGTTCACGGACGAGCCCAGGTATAGTCTGAACAGTGATTCTCGCCGTGTTTTCATCTGGCGTGAACCAGGAATCATATTCCAACCCCTTAATGTCCTTGAGAGGGACCTGTATAGAGGTCGTGGTTTGATGGTGTGGGGTGTGATTATGATTGGTGCACGTACCCCCCAGCATGTCGTTGACAGAGGAACTGTAACAGGTCAGGTGTATCGGGACGTCATTTTGCACCAGTATGTCCGCCTTTTCAGGGGTGCAGTGGGTCCCACCTTCCTCCTGATGGATGATAACGCACGGCCCCACCGAGCTGCAATCGTGGACGAGTATCTCGAAACAGAAGATATCAGGCGAATGGAGTGGTGTGCCTGTTCTCCAGACCTAAACCCCATCGAGCACGTCTGGGATGCTCTCGGTCGACGTATCGTTGCACGTATTCAAGCCCCTACAACACTTCAGGAGCTCCGACAGGCACTGGTGCAAGGATGGGAGGCTGTACCCCAGCAGCTGCTCGACCACCTAATCCACAGTATGCCAACCCGTTGTGCGGTCTGTGTACGTGTGCATGGTGATCATATACCATATCGATGGCGAGGTACATGCGCAGGAAACAGTGGCGTTTTGTAGCACATGTGTTTCGGGACGCTTTTCTCAACTTATTACTAATACTGTGGACTTACAGATCTTTGTCGTGTGTGTTTCCTATTAGCGTCAGTTTTGTGTAGTGCCACGTTGTTTGGCACCACATTTTGCTATTATCATTAATTTATGAGCTTGAGTGTATTATACAGCACTTAAATGAGTAGAACTCAAATTGATTGCAACAGCTGCACAAAATGCAAACTGGTGTCTCTCAACAAGAAAAACAGTTGAAAATGTCGGAAACTGTTTATGGTAGTCCTAGTGCGCATCCTTCGCCTGATTCTAAAGTCGGTCACTAGGCTGAAATACTGACAACGATGCATCATGTGATCCTAGGTAAACTTTACCCAACGTAGTAAGTTCACCTGGCACTGACAGTAAAAGTGAAAGTGACACAAGAAACCAACGACGGCTTTGATGCCAGCGTTGATCTTGCCCAACGTTATACGTCGCCTCTCCAGCATTAAATTAAGCAAAAAACGGATGCTCACAGGAGGAGATGCCTTCGTGGTTCGATCACAGCCAGAAGCAGAGTTCTGGAAGGTGTGGTGCAGGCAGTATCAATCTCGGTTCAAAAATCAAATGACTCCAAGCACTCTGGGACTTAACATCTGAGGTCATCAGTCCCCTAGACTTAGAACTACTTAAACCTAACTAACCTAAGGACATCACACACATCCATCCCGAGGCAAGATTTGTTTGAACCTGCGACCGTAGCGATCGGGCGGTTCCAAACTGAATCGCCTAGAACCGCTCGGCCACTCCGGCCGGATGCAGTCAGCATTCATGGCATAACTACGAGAGTGCTGCTGCTGCTCAGGTGTAAATCCAGTGTCTTGAATGCTGAGAGGTTGGTCGCAGGCCGTTAACCAACACATGGCCTTCACTGGCACCGAGGCAAACAAACTTTCATTAGAAAACACAACAAACCTCCACCCTTCCCTCCTATGAGTTCTCGCTTATTACTACTGAAGTCGCAAATGGCAGTGGTTTGGGGTCACTGGAATGGAAGCTACAGGCCGTCTGGCTCGGAGCTGTCCTTCAAGTAACTGATTTATAACAGTTGGTTGTATACTCTGTGGTGCCAGCTGCTGCTCAAATTGCTGCAGATGCAGTAGGACGCGCCAGAGCCGTACGCCGAACACGATGGTCTTAAAGGCATTCTTGGCTAACATCAACTCACCTCGTCCACTATCAAAGGTGACTAACGCATGTATTTAAAGCAAACCTGACTTGTATTCTCATAGTGGCGCTACTAGCGTCACTCTTATACGACTAACGTCAAATATGAATAGATATCATCTTTGGCATGTACAAACACGCCTATCAAGTTTTTATGTTGCAAAACTCTTTCTTGGTGTCGCGATTTTTTTCCACGAGTATATACAAAACTTGTATATTCGCATTTTGTTAAAATTACCTTGAACTACCCATAGGTCAATTCACTTTGAGGCCACTGTTTACAATCCTTCACAGCCAGCCATAGTATACGCAATAAGTAGTAAAATATGCTCCATGAAACAGTTAGTAGCAGGTTGCAATATACGTCAAATCCAAATAAATTGTAAAATAAAAATATAAAAAATTACATTGAAAATCTTAACATATAATTACAACTTTTGCAGTTAATAATTAAAACTATAGGTAATACAGCGCTGTCTGGTCAATAAAAAAAATGTGGATTGTGCTTATCCATGTTTGACGCTAAATTAGGCTATGATTAGAGGTTTTAAGACAAAAATCTCACATATTATTTTGAAATACACCTTACTGAATATATTTGAAAAATAACTGCATGTTAACAATGTCCGCAGCAATATTAATGAATTACAGTGTCTCGACTACTACGACAATACTACACATGCTCGAGCATACAATAAGGGGTTTGGCTCTGAGCACTACGGGACTTAACTTCTGAGGTCATCAGTCCCCTAGAACTTGGAACTACTTAAACCTAACTAACCCAAGGATACCACACACATCCATGCCCGAAGCAGTATTCTAACCTGCGACGTAGCGGTCGAGCGGTTCCAGGCTGACCCTGTCGGTTTTAAAAGGTCCTTTTTTTCCAATAATCCCAATACATGAATTAGCTACTAAGGCTGAGAGAAGGCTATCCATTGCTACAACGTTAAGCCACTCCGGCGGGCCAATATAAGGGGTTTACAGTCTGTTTAGTAAGTAATTACTGAGTATAATATTATTTACACTGTAGCTACAGCTGTTTCCAAAAGTTAGGGAGAAAAAATCGTAAAACTTGTTACAAGCGACCTGTTCTCGCTTGAGAACCTATCTAGCATTACTGTATAGGGCGCATGATAGTAAGCAGATCCACCATCGTTCGGCTAGTACCAGTCCACTAGAGTCCCTTCTAGTACTAGTTCGCTTGCTGCTACCGCCCTTATACCATAGACTGGTAGGGGAAATTCCCATATGTTTTGCGTTTCTCTCTCTGCGTGAGCGCGTGAGCGCGTGAGCGCGTTCATCGTCAGTTTATTGTGCCTTCGAGACTTTTTCTGTGTGTGTGCATGTTCATTGCCAATCTGTTTTGTACATCATCATTACACTCGTCGTGTCCTTCTCGCCGTCGTCTCGTTGCTGTTCTACCGCCGTCGTCGTCTCTGCTGCGGCCGCCGACACCCATCCCGCCGACAAAGTCACCCATCAGTCAACTGGAAACTTCACCGTCACCATGTCCTCTCCAGCTATTACCATTGTTAACGCCTGCCCCTCCCATTCCCCTATTACCATCACTTGGATCACTTCACCTTCCAACAGGCCTATACCCATCTCCCAGTCCTCTCCTCTCCAGGCACGCCACCCGCAGTAGCACCCTCTTCAGGTCTAGCACAAGGACTAGCACAAGGAATAGCGTCTTCAAGTACAGCACCAACACCTTAACTGTCACCAAAATACGTTGATCCACCTGCGCCACCACCATAACTCAGCCAGATGTTTCTGCAACAGGTTCCTAGACTGTGGTACTGTCCTCACCCAAACCCCCTTCCAAATAGTCCCACAACCTGTTGCCCCCAGTAGTGTCCACCATTCTCTCCTTACCTACAACTATCAGGAAGACCGCCAAACGCCTCAGCACTGACGCTGTCCCAACCCCTGATAGCCAAAAAAAAAAAAAAAAAAAAACACCTACGCTAATAGAAAGCCCGGTTTTCATGGGCTCCTGCGCCATCCCATCTGGAACTACGACTACTGAGCTTCATACCTTCCTCCTCTGCCTTTGTGATTCCAACTTCCTCAGATTCAAAACCCTCTTCCTCGAAATCAGAAAATACATCCCTTCCTTACCCACCATTCAGATCATCTGTAGAAAAGACTCCATCCTTATCAAATCCTCTGAGACCGACCGCCACATTAAACTCCTCTATAAGATTCCCCACGTCACTTTGGTCCCTCCACAAATCTTCCACCCCTTCTGACAACCACCTGGAGCAAGCAATTACAACCTACTCGCCATCATCCCACCCTGACACTGCCGTGATCAACGGGATTGGCCCTGAGATCATGACGGAGGAGGTGGAGTTCGAGCTTAAGTCCCATCCTGACTTTGAAATTTTGGAATTTTTACAAGTCTGGCCCAAATTTCTAAATTCGTATCTTGACTGAATGCGCATCCACAACCAACCACCGTTTCCACCATGGGGCCCTGATCTACAAAGGAAAACACACCGCTGAGTCATCAAAATCCCATCCTCAATCCTGCTGGTGTCAAACATGTTTAATGTATAATGACCACCTAATCATTGACTGCTAGAATCCTCCCACCAGCCCCAATTTTCCAATTTTAAATCCCACCATTTCCTTAAGCATTGCACTAACATTGCTTCCCCTCCATCATATTATACCTGCAAGCTGCCTCACCTGACCTATTCTTCCAGCTATAAGGCTCAAACTCCACCTTCCAAACCTGAGCTGACAGTTACCATCAAACCTATTGACAACCCCCTCCATGCCAACAATTCCGTCTGCCCACATCCCACAGCTGAAGACATCCGTTTTGTGACAATAGTTCTTCAAAACATCCATTCTTTCCAGAGGCCACACACCTTACATCAAATTCCCCTTGCTGCCTGCTCTGTTTTGCTCCTTAACACATTAGCCACCTACTCCCACCAGCAAGTCCACTTTCTTTCCATCTGTCTCGACAACCTAATTTAAACCCACCCCAGCCACACATCCACACCACCCCTCCTCTCCCTAAAACACGGCGTGTCAACAGTTTAGTATCATATTCCTCAACACCTGCTCGTTTTCAGCCAAGAGACACCACTTCATGCACACCTCCATACACCATGTTGTTTTCATCTTGAATGAAACCTTCCTCCAGCATCATCATACTATCCGTAATTCACCATACATTCTCTACTGAACAGATAACTTGAGTCATGTGGCCCAAGACAGAGTTGCCATTAACCATCAGAAGAACTTCCCTGTTCTGATACAATCCCTCTACAACACTCCTGTAGAACATCTTATTCTCTCTTTTTCCCTAAAAATCATAACATTTTCGTGTGCAATTATCTGTGCAGACACAGAGTAGAAGGGACTCTAGCCGATTGGTACTAGCCACACGATGATGGATCTGCTTATTATCATTCGCCCTATTCAGTAATGCTCGATAGTTTCTCAAACGACAAAAAGTTCTCCTCTAACAAATATTACGATGTTTCCTCCCTAACCAGTGGAAACAGCTGTAGCTACAGTGTAAATAATTTTATACTAAGCCATTATTTACTAATTAACGTTGGCAGCAACCCTCTTATTGTATGCTCGACCATATGTCATCATAGTACATGGGACACTGTAACTCATTAATTTTACTTCGAACCTTGTTAACATGCAGCAGTTTTTCTGATCACATCATCCTATCCCATACGATATCCTCACCCATATAGACCATACCTTTTAAAACCATGTTATTGCCGCTGACTTAACATCCATAGCTGGTTCCACATTGAACTCTAACGGTGGTATCGTTTTACCGACTCTCTCTGTGGTGGTATAGTCTCTGACCCACCGCATATCCACTCTGAAAGCAGTTCCACTCCTGATGTTATCTTCACCTCTTCTAACCACCTTGGGCACATTATTCCAGCGATCCTTAACCCCACTGGAAGCGACTATCTCCCTGTTCTACCCACCATCCCCTACACCATTACCCCACCCAATGCACCCACTCCTCCAAACTATCCCCAACATATCCAGGACTACTTCTGCACCAACTACAATGCCTACACGGAATTCATTGTTACCCAACTCAGAAGCCACCTCTTATCCTTCCTACACCCATTGACATTCACCAAGCTGCCACTTTCCTACAACAGACTTTGTCAAATGCCATAATTCACCACATGCCGACGAAACCCATCTACCCACACCGTCCCACACACTCTCCACGTGCTCTCTTACTCTTTCGTGAATCCTGTCGCCTTTACTGATATTTCGTGCAGACTGTTGACCTAAACATACTCACACGCCACCAACAACTACAAAGACAAAAATCCGCTGAAGGCAAAGACACGCTGAACTTGGCGCCAAACATGCACAAACCTCAACACCACACTGATCATAAACTCTTTCAGGTACTGGAAGGCAATTCACCGTCTTACTGGAAACAACCCTGCCCGCTCCTACTCCCTCATGCATGATAATCACCCTCTTCCTGACAACTTAAACAAAGCCAACCACTTTTCATCGTACCTCTGTGATTTTCATCGTACCTCTGTGACATCTTCACCATCCCAGACGACCCCCACTTCGATTACTCCTTATTGCCGACAGTCCATGAGCGCACCAATACTTCCCTCCCACCCCTCGCCCCTACCTTCAAGTACCTCGACAACATCCCACAGAGAGAACTCAATACTCCAATAAAGACACAAGACATTCAACAGATACTCTATAAGAAACGAAACACTGCTGCTGGTCACGACTGCATAACTTATAAGACGCCTGAAAGAATGCCCCCTCTCCTTCCGAGAAATCCTAGCCACCCTTTACAATATAATCCTTAACACGGATTTCTACCCTGAGCTGTGGGAAATCTCTCTAATCCTTTTCTTCCTGAAACCTAAATGGAAATGAGCGTATGACATCGTTAGCCGGGAGGCACCATCAGGAGAAGTTCGGCCGAGAAGTGCAAGTCTTATTTCAGTCGACGCCACATTAGGTGACTTGCACGCCGGTGATGAGAATGAAATGATGATGCGGACAACAAAACCCAGTCCACGAGCGGAGAAAATCTCCAACCAGGCCAGGAATCGAACCCGGACCCACTTGCATCGGAGGCGAGCACGTTACCACACATTTAAGCAGACGGACTCCTGAAACCTAATAAACCGCCCACAGTCGCCTCCTCCTACCGCCCCATCAGCCTCACCTCTGTGTTTAGCAAGGTTTTTGCGTCCATCCTATTCCGCCATGTCCATTAACATCTACAGCAACACCTGCCGATTCCTGTCCATCAGTGTAGCTTCCATCATAATTCCTCCTGCGATGACAATCTCCTATACCTTACTCATCCCTTATCCTACCAAAATAACACCCACAAATCCGACATTTTTGTTTCTTTTGATCTCGAAAAAGCATATGACTGTGTAAAGCATTCCGACTTCCTCTTTAAGCTGCAGACCTATGTGATTCCCAAAACTATGTCTTCCTTATCACGTCCTTTCTCACTAACAGCCTGTCTTAAGCCATCGCCAACAACACCAACTCCTGTGTCTCCCCTCTAGCAGCAAGTGCGTCCCATGGTTCTGTCTTCTCTCTGCTGCACCATGAATATGCCAAAGCCCCTTACCCCTGTTCTTCTCCTCCCGTTCGCTGATGACACCGCGTTCCTCGCCCCCCAACAGGCCGCGGTGGTCTCGCGCTTCGAGGCGCGCAGTCCGGAACCGTGCGACTGCTACGGTCGCAGGTTCGAATCATGCCTCGGGCATGGATGTGTGTGATGTCCTTAGGTTAGTTAGGTTTAAGTAGTTCTAAGTTCTAGGGGACTGATGACCACAGCAGTTGATTCCCATAGTGCTCAGAGCTATTTTGAACCTCGCCCCCCACCCTACCCTCCACCCTACCCTCCAGAAACCCCAACGATCCCTCCAGCTCCATCTCAACCAATTCACCTTCTGGTCCAACCAATGGATCATCAAAATCAACCCTAGAAAAACCCAGGTAATCATAGGTGGAACTACCCACGGCTTCTCTCCCCGCGATTTCTACATTACTGTTTATTACAGTCCAATTCAGTTAATTAACACACTAAAATACCTCAGACTAACACCGGATCGCCGATTAAAATGGACGTCCCATCTACTAACCATTCAACAGAAACACCCACAATTGACTAAAACTACTATAACTACTAACTACACTCCTGGAAATTGAAATAAGAACACCGTGAATTCATTGTCCCAGGAAGGGGAAACTTTATTGACACATTCCTGGGGTCAGATACATCATATGATCACACTGACAGAACCACAGGCACATAGACACAGGCAACAGAGCATGCACAATGTCGGCACTAGTACAGTGTATCTCCACCTTTCGCAGCAATGCAGGCTGTTATTCTCCCATGGAGACGATCGTAGAGATGCTGGATGTAGTCCTGTGGAACTGCTTGCCATGCCATTTCCACCTGGCGCCTCAGATGGACCAGCGTTCGTGCTGGACGTGCAGACCGCGTGAGACGACGCTTCATCCAGTCCCAAACATGCTCAATGGGGGACAGATCCGGAGATCTTGCTGGCCAGGGTAGTTGACTTACACCTTCTAGAGCACGTTGGGTGGCACGGGATACATGCGGACGTGCATTGTCCTGTTGTAACAGCAAGTTCCCTTGCCGGTCTAGGAATGGTAGAACGATGGGTTCGACGACGGTTTGGATGTACTGTGCACTATTCAGTGTCCCCTCGACGATCACCAGAGGCGTACGGTCAGTGTAGGAGATCGCTCCCCACACCATGATGCCGGGTGTTGGCCCTGTGTGCCTCGGTCGTATGCAGTCCTGATTGTGGCGCTCACCTGCACGGCGCCAAACACGCAAACGAGCATCATTGGCACCAAGGCAGAAGCGATTCTCATCGCTGAAGACGACACGTCTCCATTTGTCCCTCCATTCACGCCTGTCGCGACACCACTGGAGGCGGGCTGCACGATGTTGGGGCGTGAGCGGAAGACGGCCTAACGGTGTGCGGGACCGTAGCCCAGCTTCATGGAGACGGTTGCGAATGGTCCTCGCCGATACCCCAGGAGCAACAGTGTCCCTAATTTGCTGGGAAGTGGCGGTGCGGTCCCCTACGGCACTGCGTAGGATCCTACGGTCTTGGCGTGCATCCGTGCGTCGCTGCGGTCCGGTCCCAGGTCGACGGGCACGTGCACCTTCCGCCGACCACTGGCGACAACCTCGATGTACTGTGGAGACCTCACGCCCCACGTGTTGAGCAATTCGGTGGTACGTCCACCCGGCCTCCCGCATGCCCACTATACGCCCTCGCTCAAAGTCCGTCAACTGCACATACGGTTCACGTCCACGCTGTCGCGGCATGCTACCAGTGTTAAAGACTGCGATGGAGCTCCGTATGCCACGGCAAACTGGCTGACACTGACGGCGGCGGTGCACAAATGCTGAACAGCTAGCGCCATTCGACGGCCAACACCGCGGTTCCTGGTGTGTCCGCTGTGCCGTGCGTGTAATCATTGCTTGTACAGCCCTCTCGCAGTGTCCGGAGCAAGTATGGTGGGTCTGACACACCGGCGTCAATGTGTTCTTTTTTCCATTTCCAGGACTGTAGCTGAACATGGGAATTGCAACCTTCCACAATCCTCCACACCTATAAAACTGTGATCCGAAGAATCTTTGGCTACGCAAATGTGGCGTGGGCTTAACGCTCCCCCCTCCTTTTATCTTGCCCTACAGATCCTCGAACGTCATAAACTCCGCCTAGACTTTCGAATCCGCTTACTGTCCTCCACCCGCATTCCCTACCAGCTTATAAAATTCCACTCCCTCGTCTTCTGTCTTGAAAATCTTTGAATACCCTACTTTACCTATAAGCTCGACACTACCCACCATCTAGTTTTTCCCCTGCTCACGGCTCCTGATACACTGTGGCGCCTCTAAATCCATATTCACCCAATGCTACACCTCCGCAGTCTCCATATCCACTCCAAAAGAAACTATAATCGCCTTTTTTTACTCGACCATTAAATCTTTCCTTGTATGTACCTGTCCTAGCAGATCTAAAAGATCACACTCCATCTCACCTGATCAGGACTCCCTTCCCCTCAACTCCGACATCCTAAGGCGTGGTCTGGAAAAGGATCCCTCTTTATTCTCCCAAATTACTTCTCCAAACACCCGCTCACTCAAACGTCCTCTTCCACACTATCCAAACTGCTATATTCCCATGACAACCCTCTCCCTTGCAATCTAGGCCCGTTCATCACTTCTCTCCTCTCTGTCTCATCTCAGTCAGTTAGCACATCGGGTTTTTATATTTAAACTTATGCAGCTGCCCCTCTGTCCATTTTGTGTGAAACGTTCATTTGCCATTTCATCTGCGTCAGTATTTTAATTACAATAAATCCACATTGTGTTTCAAATTATGCAACTATTTGTTCTTTTACTACATCAAACATTAATTTTGTCATACGTCGTGCCCAGCTTTGTAACATATTTTAACATTTTCATTTTCATATGGCCGAAGGGTTGTGACTTGTATCCTCTAGCATCCACCCCTACCCCCGCCCCCCGTCCATATATGGCTTCGAATGGAATGAGATGTCAATACAGGAAAAATAGGCAGATCCACGTCTGTGCTGGGTCATATCCGCTCCTGCCAAAAAACGGGTATGAAACAGCTCTCATGATTAGGAAATTGTTCATCGCGACCTACTCATTGAGCAGGGCAGAGCGGTGCGGGAGGATCTTAGGTGATAAAAGACCTCCTCCATCAGGTCCATAATCCCCCTTCGCTTCTCTGCAAAGCATCTTCATGTACGAGGTGTTCACTGGAAAGCTATGGTTGTTTTAGATTTTTTAGCCACGTCGTTCGTTTCCAAAGCGACGCACTCACCAAACCTGATCTCGAGCCACCTTTCAGTCTACCTCAAGAAACAAGAGCCACATTTGATTCACAATAAATATTCCTTTTCCTCGCACTGTTATTTAAGATACGAACAAGGCTATTCGTAGTCGAAAATGAAATTTTAGCTTTGTGAATTTTAAAAACAGATGACACTCTAGTACTGAATTTACAGGGGGCGCCTTTTACTACATATGATCTATACTGCGGTCAGTTGTATAGGATTTCAAACAGCAGCCTCAGTGTAAACTGAGCTATGAACAGTCTAATGTCGTTTTAACGACATGTGCTTATGCTAGCTTTCTGGGTCTTTATGACTCGCTACTAAACCATGCAATCTTCAGGACGTATAGCTGCTAAGTAGTTCTTCATATTACCAGTTTAAGTGCTGATTTATATGTTTATTTATTCTTTTTAGCACTGGTGATGGCTATACTGTAGCTGAAATCTAACAAGATCTGAAATAAAATATAGATTGACACGCGACTTATTACTGTGTTCATTCCACCGGTCGCTGAGGCCGAGCGTTCTAGGCGCTTCAGTCCGGAACCGCGGTGCTGCTACGGTCGCAGGTTCAAATCCTGCCTCAGGTTAGTTAGGTTTAAGTAGTTCTAAGTCTGGAGGATTGATGACCTCAGATGTTAAGTCCCATAGTGCTTAAAGGCATTTGAACCATTTCAACTGTGTTAATTCCTGATTATAAGTTCATTCTGTGTCGTATCCCATCAATGCCCCCGAAGCACGTGGGATGTAGAAAGCGAAAGCGGTGCTTAGTCCATGGCCCAAAATGCCGCGGTAAGCGAACAATGTAAATGAAACTAACTTGGCCCAATTCAGTACAGATGGCTAAAGCCACAACCGTCTTACACAATAACACACAGTCAAACAAAGTTCGAAATAAAAGCCCACGCCCCCCCACCCCCCACCCCAAAAAAAATAGGATCAAATAGCTCTGAGCATTATGGGACTTAACATCTGAGGTCATCAGTCCCGTAGAACTTAGGACTACTTAAACCTAACTAACATAAGGACACCACACACATCCATTCCCGAGGTAGGATTCGAACCTGCGACCGTAGCGGTCTCGCGGTTCCAGACTGGAGAGCCTAGAACCGTCCCCAAAGCGAAATAACTACTGTATCAGGAAATAGGTTTAACGAAGGCTTCAGTGAGGGGCACTTCTTTATCGTGGAAGCCTTTGGGTATCTCCATGAGATATTTCGCCTCCATTCTTGGAGTTGTGACTACCGAAAGCAGAACTACGAGTCACATAAATAAAATCTCTGCCATTCTCTGAGTATGTTTCCATAGCACTGCAGTGGTGTGGCATTAGAGTATCTTCGAAAAGTTCCTTTCGTATCTTAGTCCTATAGCAGTTTCTGCTCTGACTCAAATGATATTGTCGCCAACGAGACCTAAAACCAAATTTTGCTTCGTTCGTTCCTGTAGTGTTTCCGTCATCTCAGACCTTTTCAACAGAAGCTAAATGGGATCTCGAAAGAGCTGTAGCCGAAAAGAATAAACTGCTGCTCCTTGTCTCGGAGCCGGCCGGAGAGGCCGTGCGGTTCTAGGCGCTACAGTCTGGACCCGAGCGACCGCTACGGTCGCAGGTTCGAATCCTGCCTCCGGCATGGATGTGTGTGATGTCCTTATGTTAGTTAGATTTAATTAGTTCTAAGTTCTAGGCTACTGATGACTTCAGAAGTTAAGTCGCATAGTGCTCAGAGCCATTTGAACCAACCTTGTCTCGGATACAGGCTTAGCTTCAGAGGGTCTGTAACATCTACTAGTGAGAAGTGGCGACACCAGGTTTAGCGCCTTTCCTTGTACACTGCCGGAAATAAATCGCAACACCAAAAAATAATTAACGTAGAGTAATGAATTTGTGGAATCATTCCTCTAGGTAGCATGTTTAAGTGATTAACATTGCAACATTAAAAATTAATGTAAGTACGAGTTGTTGTTGTTGTGGTCTTCAGTCCTGAGACTGGTTTGATGCAGCTCTCCATACTACTCTATCCTGTGCAAGCTTCTTCATCTCCCAGTACCTACTGCAGCCTACGTACTTCTGAATCTGCTTGGTGTATTCATCTCTTGGTCCCCTCTACGATTTTTTCCCTCCACGCTGCCCTCTAATAATAAACTGGTGATCCATTGATGTCTCAGAACATGTCCTACCAACCGATCCCTTCTATTTAAGTTGTGCCAAAAGCTCCTCTTGTCCCCAATTCTATTCAATACCTCCTCATTAGTTATGTGATCTACCCATCTGATCTTCAGCATTCTTCTGTAGCACCACATTTCGAAAACTATTCTCTTCTTGTCTAAACTGTTTATCGTCCATGTTTCACTTCCATACATGGCTACACACCATACAAATACTTTCAGAAACGACTTCATGACATTTAAATCTACACTCGATGTTAACAAATTTTTCCTTCTTCAGAAACGCTTTCCTTGCCATTGCCAGTCTACATTTTATATCCTCTCTACTTCGACCATCATCAGTTATTTTGCTCCCCAAATAGCAAAACTCCTTTACTACTTTAAGCGTCTCATTTCCTAATCTAATTCCCTCAGCATCACCTGATTTAATTCGACTACATTCCATTATCCTCGTTTTGCTTTTGTTGATAAGCACGAGTTAAGCCATTGCAAATGTGAAATGCAGATACATTAATAACAGGCGTAACCACCTGAATTTTGAATTCAAGTATGCATTGTGTTGTACGGGCGCCAGATGTCAGTTTGTGGAATGGAATTCCATGCCTGTTGCACTTGTTCGGTCACTACAGGGACGGTTAACGCTATTTGTGGATGACGCTGGAGTTATCCTCCGATCATGTCTTATATGTCCTCAACATGTCGACACTTCGTAGAGCATGTAGGGTAACAACAGCGGTATGTGGGCGAGCGCTAATCTGTTGGAATACTGTTAATGAATGACAGCACAACAGATCGAATCACCAGACTGACATACAGTCTTGCAGTCATGGTGTGTGGGTAAACCACGAGAGTGCTCTTTGTATCACACGAAATCGAAAAATGCAGACAGATTAGTTGCAGGCCGTCAACCAACACACAGACATCACTGGCACCGAGGCAAAACAACTGTGATCAGAAACACAACAAACCACCATCCTGTCCTCCAATAAGCTCTCGCTTGATACCACTGAATTCACAAATTGCGGTGGTTTCAGATCACTGGAATGCACGCTACAGGGCGTCTGGCTCGGAGCTGTACTTGAAGTAACCGATTTTAAACATTTTCTTGTGTCACTGTGGTGCCACTTGCTGCTCAGATTGCTGCAGATGCACTAATGTGAGCCAGAGCCGTACGCAGAATACGGTGGCCTTCGCTCTCGATACTGCCAAATGGCTGTCTGGAGCCCGGTCTTCTTGCGACCGTACATTCTCATGGCCACCACTGGCAGGAATCATGTACTGTGGCTACGTTCCTGCGGAATCTGTCTGCAGTATCGCAGAAGTAACCTCCAGCTTCTCGTAGCTTGTTACACCACCTCGTTCAGACTGAGTGAAGTGTTGATAATTGCATCTCTGTCGCCTTAAATGCATTCTTGACTAACATCAGTTCACCTCGTCCAATCTGAAAGGTAACTAACGCTCACGACCGCTATAGTACGTATTTAAAGCAAACCTGATTTGCATTCTCATAGTGGCGTTACTGGCAAGACTCTTATATGACTGGCTTCAAATATGAATAGATATCATCTTCAGATGGAGAAACACGCCTACCACCACTCGTTTATGTCACAAAATTCCTTCTTGCTATTCCTATTTTTCTCCGTTAGTGTATTTCGTGTCACCAATTATAATTAATGATTATGGGGCTGTTTGTCTTATAAATAAACAACAGTTCTAATTATTTTCGGACACAATGGCTACGTTTGTAAACCGTGACTGTGTGGGATAATTTTTTTTAAATCTTTTGTACCATTCACCTTTTTATTTTTTAGTTTTATGTTTAATCTAAAACAACGCGTTTTGAACATGTTCTGTTCATCTTCAGGCGTTTATACATTCATACATACTTTACGCCCACATACGTCGACTGAAAGAAATGTCTTTTACCATGGTTAATTATTCCGTAAATCCTTCTTTTAGTGCTCCGCTGACTAGCGAAAAAAGTTTTTTCTAGTAATGTCAGGCACGCGTTTTTACGATAAATGGCTTCAGGAGAGCACATTAACCGTGAAAGTTGGCGGTTCCTTTCCTTTTATTTCTTAGGCTTACTAGAGCCGTGACTGGGTTTAGGGTTTCACTGACGTTTACATTTAACTGTTACCTCGATTTATTTGGACTTGGCTTACAATGGACAGACAGCCTATAGTCACACTGAGCGCGTTCAGTGTAGCGTCTGAGGTCTTACGGCAGCATAGTCTATGTTATCGTCAGAATTCACAAATAAAGATTTGGAGGTGATGTCGCTAAAATATAATTTTAAAGTTTGAGCGAACATTGAAGTTCACGGTTATCAAAGCCATTAGGCACATTCAGTAAAACAATTGCTTTATTTCAGGCAGAGAAAAGATGCCATGTTGAAACATTAACACGTCAAAACTAGCGACGGAATATTACGAAAGTTTGTAAACTGGTTTCGGCCGTCTATGCGTAAAGTCCTTATGTACGCAATACGAAATAGTACGTTTGCAGAAAAAAAGATTAATATGAAGTAGTAATTTTGCAATACGTCTTAAATGCACTTACTGTCCCGAGGATAACTCCAAACAAATCAAAATAAAATACTGCTAAGTAATACATGTTGAGAACAACATTCTGTTATAGTGATGTACAGTACCACAAGATATCAAAACACAAAACGGTAGTTTTTCTAGAAGACCATTTCTAAAGTTTACGTACGCAGCACATTCGCTGATAGTGTGCACTTCAGTTTACAGCCCACCTCGACGCGCCCACACCCATGAAATCCAATAACTGCTCGTTGAACATGACACTGATGGCGTCCATTTACAAATGAGTCAATCAGGATGAAACGTGGTGCCTCTGCATGCAGTTTAATGAACCTATGCAATTAAAGTCCCCAGACTACCAACAGAGACAATCAGATCATGTACGTACTTATTAATTTTATGTTTTCTTTAATCTTTCAGCTATGTCTTTTTTCTTTGAAGTTAGTTTTTTATTTCACAGAAAACACTGTAGTTGATGATGAAAGGTGAAAGAGATATTATGAATACTTTGTGTTCAATTCTGAATAGATATCGTACAAGAATTTTTTTTGTTTTTGCATATAGTTCTCATGTACGCCTAGGATTGTGGTAGACGAGTATCAGTATTTGATTCCTGATCTCTTCCTTCACTTTTAACATAGCACCTCCCACTGAAATTACAATTATGATACCTATTCTTCTTGTGAAGATACTGTTGTTACTCGTCAAAAACTAATTACGTGATGGAAGGGGCCAGTAGTGTCGTTTTTTTAATTCCTCATTAACCAACTAGGATCACATGCATTTCAGTTCCTTGTCTTTCTTTACTGTTTCTTATTTTCTCAGTACTCTTTCATCTTCTGCTCGTGATGATATCTCCTTTCTTCTGTCCACATTATTCCCGATTTTTTTCTTCGGTTCTGAAAGCGCTCTAAATTAAATATTGTATTATTAGAAAAGCTTTTTTATCTTATTTCCAGTTCTTTGTTTTTTCTAGTCCTTTGCTATTTAATGCATGTTCCTGTCGATTTCTTTTTCAGAAATACAGAAATACTTGTTTCGTTGGCCTGTTCTAGTTAACTCAGTAGAGGTTTCCACAGATAGTTAATCTCAGTTTTAACATTACTTTGATGTTCTATGTATATTTTCGTAGCTCTCCTTTTCACTTCTCCTTTTCCAACCATATGTAGTTATTATTGCACCCATTCTTTTTCTAATAATTTATTTTTCAGGTATCTGCATTTTATAGATAATCGTTAAGCATTCATATACACGTAAGCATTCCTGTCTCATCCCCGTGATATAATGTTTTAATTCTGTTTTACAACATGTGCATTTTTTGTTATAGATACATTTTGTCAACCAATACGTTCTTTCCATGTCATCAGTTCCTGCATGGTACTGCAAATTTTTCTAATCCATTCTTCTGCATGGTTTCTCGAAGTACTTTACAGTATGCTGATGTGAGGTTCTGATACAGGCACGACAGATTGCTGACGTCACTACATAAATCTAAAGATGATCCACGGAGATCGAAACTAGTAACACTGTCGGAAAAAAATGTACAACTGGTACTGAAAAATGAACGACATATTAAAATAGTTTTAAATATTCCGGTTGACTGTATTTCCTGTGAATTTTTTTTAGTTGTGCCGTGACGTAAGCTCGGTAACTTTTTTTGAACACTATCTCAGAGGTTCTTGCTTTGTGTCTTTCAGACAATTATTAATAGGACAGACAATCCATCGCATAGTAGTACTTGTGCTGATATTCGGAGGAATATAAAGTTCCACGGCAAGTTTTTAGGACACCATAACTATATACTCCCGAGTCACGCAAGGTACTGGCTTTCGTTTGGCAGCCATTGGGCCAACAGGTTCCAGAGAGCGTGAACGACTGCTGACCGTCTGACGGTGTAATAATGATTCCTCCGCTGTTTGCGCCACCAATCGATCAGGCACGCGCGGAATGTCTGGCCAGCGAATCACTCTATAATGCGAATATGACGTTCCTTCAGGACCACGTGACGCTGTTATAAAAAGGGGCGCAGGCGCACCCAGTCCAGAAGAAAGGAACGGGACCTCTCGATATATGACAGGCCTTCTTACCCTAGGAAGATACATAGTCAAACCATCGGGACATTAGTAGCATGATTTCAGTGGGCCAGGCATTTTGTATCCTTAAAGGCAAGAACAAAATCGTGTACCTAAATAAAGGGTTGGGTGACTGTTAGTTACGTGAGATGTTTGTGGAATTTTTAAAATAGCTGTAATACAATGAAAGCTTTTATAAGCACTCGTATATCATTGTGCTACACTTACACTGATGAGCCAGAACATTATGACGACCTATCTAATAGCCGGTATGTCCTCCTTTGGCACGGAGTATAGCGCCGCCTCTTCATGGCATGGAAGCACTGAGGCCTTGGTACGTTTCTGGAGGGAGTTGGCGCTACAGCTGAACTCACAAGTCATTAAATTACGGTAAATTTCTGGGAAGGGCCAATGAGCTCTGTCGCCACGTTCAGTTACATCGCAGATGTGATAGATCGGCTATCGGGTTCACATCTGACGAGTTGAAGGGGTCAGTAAATCAATTGGAACACCACTGTGTTCCTCGAACCACTGCATCACACTCCTGGCCTTTTGACATGGTGCATTTTCATGCTGGAAAATGCCACTGCTGTCGGGAAACATGATCGTCATGAAGGGATGTATGTGGTGTGCAGCCAGCGTACGATACTCCTTGGTCATCACGATGCCTTGCACGAACTCCACTGGCCCCATGGATGCCAACGAGAATGTCCACGGAGACACCGCAAGCTTATCTCCAAGCAGTACAAGTGTCAAGGAGCTGTTCCCCTGGAAGATGACGGATTCGTGCCCGCCCGTCGGCATGATGAAGAAGGTATCGGGATTCATCAGACCATGCAACACTATCACTGCAGCAGCATCGTGCCGATGGTCAATTGTCCATTTCAATCGTAGCTGCCGATGTCGTGGTGTTAACATTGGCAAATGCATGGGTCGTCGTCTGCGGAGGTCCATCGTTAGGAGTATCTGGTACACCGTGTGTTCAGGTACATCTGTATTCTGCCCAGCATTAAAATCTCATGTTAGTTCCACCACAGTTCGCCGCCTATCCTTTTTTACAAGTCTGCCCAGCCAACGGCGTCCGACATCTGTAGTAAGGGATGGCCGTCCAACCGCACGACGTCTGGACGTGGTTTCACCTTGGTTTCGGCAAGTGTTGAAGACACCACAGCACTCATTCAACACCCGACAATTCGTACAGTTCCAGAAATGCTCGTGCAGAGCCTCTGAGCAAACACAATCAACCCTCTGTCAAACTCGGTGAAACTTCGGTAGATCATGCTACGTCCCCATTCTACACACGGACAGCACTCTCACTGATACAACATGCACCGTGCGTGTGTCTGACCGGGAGTCATTCCTCGCCATGTGACGCTGTTATCGCCTGGACGGGTATATGTCGATGGAAGTCGTTGGTCGTAATATTCTGACTGGTAAACGTATGATCCAAATACATTCACAGAGGCGATCCATATTATTTACATCTACATTTTTATTACATTCAAAACGATTTCTTAAGAGCTGAAAAAGGCTGGACGTCCTAGGGTGCCTAATCTAATGTACAGAATGGATCTTAGAAAAAATGGTTCAAATGGCTCTGAGCACTATGGGACTAAACTTCTGAGGTCATCAGTCCCCTAGAACTAAGAACTTAGAACTACTTAAACCTACTAACCTAAGGACTTCACACACATCCATGCCTGAGGCAGGATTCGAGCATGCGACCGTAGCGGTCGCGCGGTTCCAGACTGTAGCGCCTAGAACCGCTCGGCCACCCCGGCCGACTGATCATACAACAATTAATAATTTAATTATTTCAGTTTTCCAAAACACCTGTATAAGCGGGTGCCAATTAATCGTTTCCTTTTGAAATTCTATTTCTTCTCGCGCAAGTTTTCATCTTCTGTCCTCAAGTCTGAGCTTCGATTTCAAGAATGAAAAGTTTGTATGAGTGGTAAATGAACTGTTCTGGGATAAAGTAAGAATAAAACACTAAAATAATTTAAATATGAACAACGCTAAGAAAAGTTAACAATGTTGTTGTTGTGGTCTTCAGTCCTGAGACTGGTTTGCCCTCCAATGCTAAATTTGTGATCCCTTGATGCCTCAAAACATGTCCTACCAACCGGTCCCTTCTTTTTGTCAAGTTGTGCCACAAACTCCTCTTCTCCCCAATTCTATTCAATACCTCCTCATTAATTACGTGATCTACCCATCTAATCTTCAGCATTCTTCTGTAGCACCACATTTCGAAAGCTTCTATTCTGTTCTTGTCTAAACTATTTATCGTCCATGTTTCACTTCCATACATGGCTACACTCCATACACATACTTTCAGAAACGACTTCCTGACCATTAAATCTATACTCGATATTAACAAATTTCTCTTCTTCAGAAACGCTTTCCTTGCCATTGCCAGTCTACATTTTATATCCTCTCTACTTCTACCATCATCAGTTATTTTACTCCCTAATTAGCAAAACTCTTTTACTACTTTAAGTGTCTCATTTCCTAATCTAATTCCCTCAGCATCATCCGATTTAATTTGACTACATTCCATTATCCTCGTTTTGCTTTTATTGATGTTCATCTTATATCCTCTTTTTAAGACACTGTCCATTCCGTTCAACTGCTCTTCCTAGTCCTTTGCTGTCTCTGACTGAATTACAATGTCATCGGCGAACCTCAAAGTTTTTATTTCTTCTCCGTGAATTTTAACACCTACTCCAAATTTTTCTTTACTGCTTGTTCAATATACAGATTGAATAACATCGGGGAGAGGCTACAAACCTGTCTCACTCCCTTCCCAACCACTGCTTCCCTTTCATGTCCCTCGACTCTAATAACTGCCATCTGCTTTCTGTACAAATTGTAAATAGCCTTACGCTCCCTGTATTTTACCCCTGCCACCTTTAGAATTTGATAGAGAGTATTCCAGTCAACATTGTCAAAAGTTTTCTCTAAGTCAACAAATGCTAGAAACGAAGGTTTGCCTTTTATTAATCTTTCTTCTAAGATAAGGTTAGTATTGCCTCACGTGTTCCAACATTTCTGCGGAATCCAAACTGATCTTCGCGGAGGTCGGCTTCTACCAGTTTTTCCATTCGTCTGTAAAGAATATGCGTAAGTATTTTGCAGCTGTGACTTATTAAACTGATAGTTCGATAATTTTCACATCTGTCAACACCTGCTTTCTTTGGGATTGGAATTATTATATTCTTCTTAAAGTTTGGGGGTATTTCGCCTGTCTCGTACATCTTGCTCACCAGATGGTAGAGTTTTGTCATGACTGGCTCTCCCAAGGCCGTCAGTAGTTCTAATGGAATGTTGTCTACTCCCGGGGCCTTGTTTCGACTCAAGTCTTTCAGTGCTCTGTCAAACTCTTCCCGCAGTATTGTGTCTCCCATTTCATCTTCATCTGCATCCTCTTCCATTTCCAGTACATCGCCCTTGTATAAACCTTCTATATACTCCTTCCACCTTTCCGCCTTCCCTTCTTTGCTTAGAACTGGGTTTCCATCTGAGCAAGTTAACAAGTTAACAATAAACGCACAAATTTATGATAACAGTGACACTAGAGGGTACACGTGTACGTCGATACCGAACGTAGACTCAGTTCTGCATCGAAAAATACACACCACTGCACAGTTGTGATGAAAAAAAATTACTTGTTCGATTGTGTAGGGTATTTTAGCATATGACAGCATTTTATAAACTTGTTCCAATCCAAAATTACTGAAAAAACAATAATTATCATCATTTCCTTAAGATGTGGTCCTCTGTATTCTTGTCCATTTTTCTGTTTCTTCTGGAGAGTCGGCATTGTTATACGGCTTGAGCGCGTATCTGAGCACCTCAGTATTTACTTAGTTGTATGTGGGAAACCGCCTGAAAACGACATCGCGCATTTGCCCTACCGAATTTTATTCATTTTTCCCACAGCTTGAGAAAGAGAAAAAAGCCATGACAAAAGTGCCAAGACAGAAACTATATACAAACTGTATCTGCACCCTTATAGTATTTTTTTCAGAAAATTTTTATTATTATTATTGTTATTGAGAAATAGGATGTGATAACACGTGGTATTACATGAATGCTTTAACAAATAATAAACATAAACTGCTTCTTTCAGTGCAAAAGAAAAAAAGAAATGGGCCGCCTCCATCAAAAATGGTTCAAATGGCTCTGAGCGCTATGGGACTTAACTTCTGAGGTAATCAGTCCCCTAGAACATAGAACTACTTAAATCTAACTAACCTAAGGACATCAGACACATCCATGCCCGAGGCAGGATTCAAACCTGCGACCGTAGCGGCCACGCGATTTTAGACTGTAGCGCCTAGAACCGCTCGGCCATTCCGGCCGGCACCGCCTCCACCTTCGAGGGCATTTTCCTTGGCGATCCCGTTGTACCTCCCGTTGGAGCCAGACACGTATACACTTGTGGTGGTGAATGCTATCGACTATCGTGGTCCTTCTTTGTTCGGTGTCGTCAAATGTACACCACTGGCCATTAAAATTGCTCGACCAAGAAGAAATGCAGATGATAAACGGATATTCATTGGACAAATATACTATATTAGAACTGACATGTGATTACATTTTCACGCAATTTGGGTGTATAGATCCTGAGAAATCAGTACCCAGAACCACCACCTCTGACCATAATAACGGCCTTGATACGCCTGGGCATTGAGTCACACAGACCTTGGATGGCGTGTACAGGTACAGCTGTCCATGCAGCTTCAACACGACACCACAGTTCATCAGGAGTAGTGAGTGGTGTATTGTGACGAGACAGTTTGCTCGGCCAGCATTGACCAGACGTTTTCAATTGGTGAGAGATCTGGATAATGTGCTGGTCAGGGCAGCAGTCTAACATTTTTTGTATCCAGAAAGGTCCGTACAGGACCTGCAACACGCGATTGTGCATTATCCTGCTAAAATGTACGGTTTCGCAGGGATCGAATGACGGGTAGAGCCACGGGTCGCAACATATCTGAAATGTAACGTCCACTGTTCAAAGTGCCGTCAATGCGAACAAAAGGTGACGGAGACGTGTAACCAATGGCAACCCATACCATCACGTCAGGTGATACGCCATGATGCTGTAAACAGAACCTGGATTCATCCGAAAAAATGACGTTTTGCCATTGGTGCACCCAGGTTCGTCGTTGAGTACACCATCGCAGGCGCTCCTGTCTGTGATCTAGCGTCAAGGGTAACCGCAACCATTGTCTCCGAACTGACAGTCCAAGCTGCTGCAAAAGTCGTCGAACTGTTCGTGCAGATGGTTGCTGTCTTGTAAACGTCGCCATCTATTGACTCAGGGATCAAGGCGTGGATGCACGATCCGTTAGAGCCATGCGGATAAGATGCCTGTCATTTAGACTGCTAGTGATACGAGGCCGCTGGGATCCAGCACGGCGTTCCGTATTATCCTTCTCAACCCACCGATTCCATATTCTGCTAACAGTCATTGGATCTCGACCAACCCGAGCAGCAACGTCGCGATACGATGCACCACAATCGCGATAAGCTACAATCCGACCTTTATCAAAGTCGGAAACGTGATGGTACGCATTTCTCCTCCGTACACGAGGCATCACAACAACGTTTCACCAGGCAACGCCGGTCAACTGCTGTTTATGTAAGAGAAATCGGTTGGAAACTTTCCTCCTGTCAGCACGTTGTAGGTGTCGCCACCGGCGCCAACCTTGTGTGAATGCTCTGAAAAGCTAATCATTTGCATATCACAGCATCTTATTCCTGTCGGTTAAATTTCGCGTCTGTAGCACGTCATCTTCATGGTGTAGCAATTTTAATGGCCAGTAGTGTAGTAATTATATTCTCCTAACCGGTACACCCCAACTGTTTGGGGAATCAAGCAATACATCTGCTAAAAAATTAGAGTAATGTGTTCGGTATTTTGGGTTTTGCAAAATAAATGAGTGACGTTCTTGTAGCAAGGCTAAAAGTCCATCATATTCTTAGCGCCCTCTCGGAAAAGGTAAAGTACAGAAAGACGCCGGGTTGCCGAGCGAGGTGGTGCAGTGGTTAGCACACTGGACTCGCATTCGGGAGGACGACGGTTCAATCCCGTCTCCAGCCATCCTGATTTAGGTTTTCCGTGATTTCCCTAAATCATTTCAGGCAAACGCCGGGATGGTTCCTTTGAAAGGGCACGGCCGATTTCCTTCCCAATCCTTCCGTAACCCGAGCTTGCGCTCCGTCTCTAATGACCTCGTTGTCGACGGGACGTTAAACACTAAGCACCACCACCACAAAGACGCCGAATCCAAGTCACTGCGTTGGTTTCCATTCGGTGAAAGTATGTCGTATCCAGAAGAAGCAGCATTTGTGGTTCACTTCCTTGCGGCACCATCCGACGGAGAAAGGCGATAATTTTTTGGACCAAATACCATTGTGGTACACAAGGGCCGCATGTAGGGCGATGTCCATCTGTGTCTATGACGCTGCACTGTGGACACAGTGGCGTATCCGTCATGTGAATTGTATGTAGCCTGGAATGTGTCACATGTTTCCCATTTACGTCTTGATGTCACAGCGTGCGCGTCTCCTTATCAAGGCGTGCGCGGAGCACTGTACACCATACCAACGGCCACGTCGCTGTTGGTTGCCGCGTCTCTACAGCGTTACGCGGCCGTCCTCGTGTCAAAACACAAAATATATCGCGTGGCGTTACCATCCTGGTAGTCGGTAGTTCCGTACGTACATAACCGTATTCCATGGAAAAAGTGCGTATGTGGGCAAACGATGCTGAAATCGCTCCTGCCAGTTCTTCTAGCGAAGTGCCAATCAGGTCTCGCACGCATGGCCACATCTGTTAAAGTTTTTCTTTGGCATTTTCTGAATGTACCATCTCAACAAGTAGGATGTCGACATCCATCGCATTCAGCATGTCCCGTAGTAATTGCAACTCGACCAGCGTTCTGATTCTATTAATATTAATGGAGGCTGTTCAGTATGCCTGCCTCTGCTCGTCAGCGCGTAAGGCGCACCACACACGATCGCTTATGTTAATTTGTGTGCTGTTGCCCGGCGACCTAGTTTGTGCGCCACTGTCTGTATTTTCTGCATGACTGACATCCGGTGGAAGGCGCACCCGCCGCTGTGGCTGCGTCGTCCTTCTTTGGATCAGTATTGCATCTATTGGCACAATTTCCTTGTTCGAGATCCATCTCTCGGGGTGGTTCTCTGGCAGGGTAGGTCAAAAGTAAAGGTGTTGCTACGTTGTATAGAGGAACTCCTACCGGAGGCATCTCTCTGGCTCGTGGCTGTGCATTCAGACCCTACCTCATGTGATTCGCTTCGAACTGCTCTGAGGGAAGCTTCCGTTGTGCATCCAGATTCACGGTGTCGTTGTACGCAACTCCTTCAATCGTGGAATTCATCAAGCAGGTGTCCGACTATGCTAGCCGTCATTTCTTGTGGCACTTCGCGGATCGTTTTTTGCGCGTCTATGCCTCCGTTTCCGATGCGGATGTGACTCCTGGCGTTTGGGGACGGAAGCAGCTAACGGTTTTACCACAGGATCACTTTTTCATCCGTCCTACTGATATCTCCCCGTCGGTCGACGATATCGCCGGCACCGGAGTGAACATCGTTTGTTCTGGGGTGGCAGTCTATACCGCGGGCGAATGCTACAACCTCTCTGGAAGATGGAGCTGAATAGTTTTCTGACAGTGTCTGTCTGGAGCGCATCAGCATACGTTAGTTTCAGTGGGGTCGGCAAGGACGTAGGCACAGGTTCACCAGTTTGAACGTGCACAGTCCTCTGCTGTGTGCATTCTGAATTGATGTGGCCTTCCTTTCCGCATCCCTAGCATGTTTCCAGTTGTCCATCATAGATGACTATTGCTCTGCATCCACTGATGCTCAAGTGGGAGGGTACATGTTGTGTAATTTGTATTCAGATCTGTCTCACCCCATTGAGA
Source organism: Schistocerca gregaria (assembly GCF_023897955.1). Classification (NCBI taxonomy): domain Eukaryota; kingdom Metazoa; phylum Arthropoda; class Insecta; order Orthoptera; family Acrididae; genus Schistocerca; species Schistocerca gregaria. Next base: position 171,929,372 of record NC_064931.1, on the reverse strand, counting down.
AAGGGGTAGGTCGTGAAGTTCCACCATTTTTCCTCCAAGTGCCTAAGCACTAAATGGTTCAAATAGCTCTGAGCACTATGGGACTTAACATTTCTGGTCATCAGTCCCCTAGAACTTAGAACTACTTAAACCTAACTAACCTAAGGACATCACACACATCCATGCCCGAGGCAGGATTCGCACCTGCGACCGTATCGGTCGCGCGGTTCCACACTGAAGCGCCTAGAACCGCTCGGACACATCGGCCGGCGCCTAAGCACTCTTCCGTGTGGGTTTGTGCGTATGTGTTAAATCTTATGGGACTTAACTAGTAAGATCATCAGTCCCTAAGCTTACACACTACTTAACCTAAATTATCCTAAGGACAAACGCACGCACGCACACACACACACACACACACACACACACACACACACACACACACACACACACCCATGCCCGAGGGAAGACTCGAACCGCCGCCGGGACCAGCTGCACAGCGTGTGGGTTTATTGCAGCAATCACTTAGTAACACAGAAACTCGTCAGGGATTTTAAAGATGGATATGCTCCGTAATCCCAGTCCTGCTGACATGTCCAGCAGACTGAGGGAATTTGAGATTATATCTAGTATCTCGGATGATTTTGTCGCACACTGCATCATTAATTAGAATTGTGTAGACAATACTGCTCACTATGGGGAGGTGTATTCCAGTAAAATCACTGTAATCATTTTTAATTTCTTCTCGTCTCAGTTTCATAGACTTTAAGTAAATGTAAATGTCGTGTGACTAGGGCCTCCCTTCGGGTTGACCGTTCGCAGGGTGTAAGTCTTTCGAGTTGACGTCACTTCGGCGACTTGCGCGTCGATGGGGATGAAATTATATTGAGTAGGACAACACAGCACTCAGTCCCTGAGCGGAGAAAATCACCGACCCAGCCAGGAATCGAACCTGTGCCCTTAGGATTGACATTCTGTTGCGCTGACCACTCATCCACCAGTGGCAGACAGGCTTTAAGTGATGCACAGTCGTTGGAAAATCAGATCTGAGGGTCGATTTTCGGTATGAATGTGCCATTCTATAGAGATTGCCTCAAAACTTGAGAGTATGACTAATAGGTAAACAACCGCATTCATGCTCACAAACTTCTGTCGTAAGTGCGTAAACAGACGACATAGGCGTACCACTGCCACGAGCAAAGTCCCCAGCTATCGGGTCAGGCCTTCTCAAGGACACTGCGATAAATATATGTCTTCAAGCAGATGCTGCAACCTACTGAGAACATGGAAAAACGAAAAGGAGTGATGAACGAGAAATACACGGTGTAAATTACCAGTATATGCTAAAGTCAGGACAGCGAGTGTAGCTTACTCCCTGAGCTAGACAAAAACACTGGATGTAGCATGTTTGATACATAAGGACTGAGAATTCTACAAAATCCAGAAAACCTGCGTAGTACTCGCCTTCTATTTTCCAGCATTCTCTAAGTAATCAATGTTGATCATATTTTTATCATCCCAGGAAACACTGCTCAGATTCTTTCCACTTTCACTAGACTGAAAATGGCTATAAAATGGCTGGTTGCTCTCCAAATAATAGTTACAGGATGTTTCTAGACTCTTTATTTCGGACTCTTGACTGGGTGATATATACATATATATTACAATCTTGCAAAATTGCACACGTGTGTAGATGAAGCCCCTCTAATAAACCACCATATAACATGACATTTAAGATGTAATTCATACCCATTGATACAAAGCGAACATACAACTTTGATAAAAGTGTCAAGTGACGTCAAAAGCGACATACGTTTTACATTTCCACACAGCAAAATGCTATTTCACTTTAACATGTGTGTTACGGCCGAGTTAAGTGGCTGGCGGCCGTACCCACCTAAGAGAATTAATTGACGGTACGTGGAGTACGTCGTGTGGCGCTGCCATTGTGGTTGATCCGTCATTACAAATAGAAATAATATTAATAGTTACAGAATTCATAGAATTTTTCGTGAACAGTAAATAATTTTTATGATTTTTCCCATACCACGATATAAAATTAACGTTATTCTTTTTCACATTGCAAAGCCAGCGATTTCCACCAACTACTTCGGCTTATACTTCCGTTTATGGCATGAAGTACTAAATCGTTATCCACAACAACAACACAAAAATGGGTGAAATTCAATTTATAATGGCCGTAACATTGAGAAATTCGTTTCCATAGCTTGCTTCAGTCAGTACTCGACAACACAATTCTTCATGGAAAATTATTTTTTTTTTTCTTTCGATATGCCTATGGTGACAACTAATACATATAGCTGATTTCCAAATACCATATTAGGCATTTTTATGCTTTTCTTGAATGTTTCTTTTTTCGAGGGTCCTTCATCTGTATCACCTTCAAGATTAGTAAGGCTACGTTTCATTTCAGCAGCTGATTTTTTTAACTGTGGAAAATAAAGAGATTGATTCACCATAAACCTTTACTAATTCCTTCACACAGTTCTCATAGTGTATCCACTGCATTCGCACCCCTGGCTGTTCAATTCGCAGATACTTCAAGGGAAAGGCGCTACTCTGTGTTCATTTATAGTCCTGGACCCTACGGGACACTTGTAAATCAGGTCCGACGTAGTATTATGTTTATCGACTGCTCTCCTAAGGTGAATTTTGAAGTTTTCTTTCTTATTGTGTGGTGCGTCTGTCATTGGAATTTGTTGTCCTTATCTCTGATACTCTCACTCTGACTAAACAGGGGAAATTTTTTGAAACACCTTAGTCTCTTCTGTTAATTCTGTGCGATAAGAATTCGGAGCAAAGGAACGATACCTAAGAATCGGTCGTTTATTCGTTTGCAATCAGCCTTTCCCATTTCAATTAATTCTCCCCACTAACATCACAGTATAGTGAATTCAATCGCTTTTGTGCTTAAAGAAGCTCTAGAACACAGAAGGGTTTCCATTATGATGTTGACTAGAGTAGGTACGTTCACCTCCATTGGACAATAAAGGAGCCAGTATGCAGACCGGGAATATGCACACGAAACTACACATAGTGGGATTCGACCTCGTGACCCCATTGATTGGTGTAATCTCGATTAACTCGAACAATTGTTGTATCTCCCTTCTGCATAACAGGACGGTATGACAAACTGCGTGCCTCTTCTTTGCAGCTTCCTTACCTCCATCGTTAACAAGTGGTTTCAGTGATAGAGAAAGCCAAGTCAACAACAGGATGGACAGGAGTGTTTTCCTCCCAAAGAATTTCTTTTTATTTATTGGTTTACGGTATGTGAGCATACAGGCTTTTCATCAGTGGAATCTCGATACGGCAGTGTGCTTAGACATTTCAGAATATCCCTTAGGGTCAATCCATACCCCGTTACAAACGCATTTTGCAAGAAATGCAAATGATTATGCCATGTCATTCGTTCTTCTAAAATAACTAGACCTATCAACATGTTACCGATCATGCTGCACCAAACATTAATCCATGGCAGTTTTGGCTAAACGAAAGAAGCTTCGCCTGGTCCTAACAAATGCCGTCGATGATTGACTTTTAACCAGTTCGTAATTCACGCCAGCTGCTTGCCTGTGCGTGAGTTGCGGACGTTTTTCTTACTGTTGCCTATTTCGTTCTGTTGTTATATTGTGTCTCCCATATTTGAACAGGTCTCAACCGTCACAGTAAATGTCTCTGAACCAACTCGCACAGGATTCAGTTGCAGCAGATAGAGCGCCTGTTGCTCACTGTCACCCAATTACGTCTTTACTGAACAAGCCGGCAGCACCGCCACCGCCAGCTGCTTCGAAATTTCACCGAAACCACAGTCACGACGAAGAATGGTCGGAGTACGGGACTGGAATAAAGACACACTCCGCCACATACAAAATAACAGGTGTGGAGCGCAGTGTTTACTTTTTGTCCACTGTTGGTCCCGAAATTTATCGCCTCTGTATTAAACTCTGTGGTGAAACTTTTCCCGAGAAAGTCACATACGACGACCCTCTGAAATTGTTGGATGACAGTTTCGACAGACAAATTCATGTAGAGTTTCACGGTTTAATTTCTTTTTTTCGTCTGGAGCAAAAGTCAGCTCAGACAATCAAGCAGTTGATAGCAGAACTCAGAGGTTTCACCAGACATTGCAAGTTAAAATTTTCGTGTGGAATTAACTGTAGTAACATACATCTACATCGATACTCTGCAAATCACATTTAAATGCCAGGCAGAGGGTTCATGGAACCACCTTCACAATTCTCTATTATTCCAATCTCGTATAGCACGTGGAAAGAATGAACACCTATATCTTTCCGTACGAGCTCTGATTTCCCTTGTTTTATCGTGGTGATCGTTCCTTCCTATGTATTTGTTGCTAAGAGGTCAAGTGTGTTTTCACAACCGTTTACTATTCGCTTGGACTCATGAACTAACTGTTCGAAATAATTTTCAGAAGATGCGTGTAGCACAATTTCGGATGATATTTTATGCGTACCTCCGGAATTAAACATGCATTTTGGCCAACATATCGAGGGTAAATTAAAGTCGCCACCAACTATTATCGCATGAGTCGGTTACGTGTTTCAAATAAAACTCAAGCTTTGTTTGAACCTTTCAGCAACTGTATCATCTGAATTGGGAGGTCGGTAAAAGGATCCAATTATTATTTCATTCCGGTTGACGACAATGACCTCTGCCCATACTAGTCTGTAGAATATGAATACGCTCTCCAAAAATTTCGTAGATTTGTCGAACTACATATTTATATTCATGACCGTTTAAAAAAACTTTATATTCGAATGCAATAATAAACAGTAAATATTAAATATGTCCCATGTTGACAAGTAAATCAAAACAATCCGCATAGGCTAATCCATGATAGTTATAATAATGGTTATATGTCTGTGCAGATACGGGTAACCGCAATTATATCGCCTTTGCTGACAAAAGCCTGAGATGATGCTCTTATCTGCAAGTGTATGTAAGCATATGTTCAATAATAATTACTTTTCAGTTACAAGTTAAAGAACAGTGTAAGTATTAGGTTTTTAGTCCACTTTTGCATTACGACACATCGGTAATAACAATTCCTGTTTGTCATTGTTATTACGTAATCGAAGAGGAGTGACGCTAATTAGTCTGAATGCGCAGTATCCTGAAGGTTATGGATCAGTTGCTGACGTCTGCGAAGGCTAAAGATGGCAACACAGTGATTTCCGCACAGTTACGGGTACATCCTGCTTCCGCTGTACCAGGAGCTCCGTTACGTATGAGACAATTCTGTTTAGCTTGATCTGACAGAGATTATATAAGTAATTACCGATAGCTTTCTGAAAGAGAAGTGAAGGACGTTCTAGGACAGTCCGTTTGTCGCAATCTTCACTTCATAGTCTTCGTCCTCTTTCTCTATCGTATACGACAAAAATAATGTTGGCAATGAAATCAGTGAAACTATCAAAGTTTTTCTTAAATATATTGACACGTGCACAGTGCAACGGTCAATACACTGAGAATGTAGCACGTTAACCATTTTGTGGTTAAAATTTACTTTATGTATGTTTGAAAAATAGAATGTGAAAAACATTCTTTCGTTATGATTAATAACTCACTATGACTACCAAAAAAGTTAAGCTGACCAATTCTGAAAATTGAGAATGTGGTACATGTGTCCCAGAAACCTAAAGAAACAGCAAAACACATCAGTACCAAAATATGTTTATTCTCGTGAAACTCAAAAACAAAAAATATCGGAAACATTAACTAAAAAATTCATGATGGCAGTATCGCATGTCAACCTTTTCTACGTTCTACGAAGTTTTTTGGAGCATGTAAGTCGCACTAAATAAAAATTATGTAAAACCAACAGAATTACTGGTGAGAGTAGTAATGTTTCAAAATAATGTCTATAATGTTTAAGAAAACACAGTCAGCTACTTCAGACATTCTAGGGATAGATTAGATTATGATAACATGATCTGTTTTAGTGAAACACGTGCACTGCGCCAGCTATAAAAAACAGGTCGCCCCATTTGATCGTTCTTGGCCTTCTGTATGGGGTGTTTGACTGTTACAGGTACAAACGTGAGGGGCGAGTAGACAATTAAACAGGCAAATAGTCCTCGTAAAAATAAGTCCGGAAATCAATAGTCTTGCCGATACGGTGTATCGCGGTGCAGTACATGAACTTTTTATAAAAGACTGTTCAGATTATGGACGGCCAAGAATTCGGCCCTTGGGCCGTGCCTGGTTCGAAAGCCGTAGCGCTCGCCCGCGACCGCTGCACATTTCCCCACAGCCCCGCCACGCTGTTCGAGAGCGCGGAGGGGTGAAGAGGGGGAAACCGCAATTGCCCCGCATTTTACTGGCATTGCAGTCGCACAGCATAGAACTTGGATTTATATTTAGCACTTCTCAACAGCACATAACAAACAGTATTATTTAATAATTTTTGGCACGCTGAAGCCATATTATAATTTTTATCTGGCACAAACTGTCAGCACGCAGGTAGACGCAATTACACAGATTTTCGCACTTAGACTGCCATGTAATCGTGACTTAGTTTCATGATAAAAAAAGCTTTTCATACTCTTATTTTCATATAATATTATAGCACTTTTGCAACCACATTGTGGAGCTGTGGAAGCCCTACCTGAGGAAAGCAATGTAGACGTCCCGGATAGTTTCAATGTAAAAGGATATTTCTTTAAAATGAGAATTTCCTTGTAGATCAACAGTTATATCTGCACATGCACAGTCGCGCTTTCAACTGAAAATGCAAACTGTCTTGAAAAACAGCTCGAAAACAGATGTAAGATTGGCAGTGTATTCTAAGCGTTTAGGAAACTGCCCTCTTAATTCTTTCAAGGTCACAATGATTTCCTCAAACTTATTGTTTTCTTTAACGTCAGTGAGCTTAGGGAACCTAACTGTCTTTGTCATAACGTGTCCCATCTCCAATGCAGTTTTATTTTTAAATGCATCCCCATCAAATCAGAAACTAGTTGTGGGACCTGAGTTTCTCCTGGCGTATACAACATGGCGGGGTGTTCTCCCGCCGAAATATCGGCGGTCGCTGAAAGTGATAACTGGCTGAATTCCCGGAAGTTATTTGACAGAAACTACTTGTTTCTCACCTTGCAGGTCGTATATTGTCGAGATTGTGCAGTCAAGTCCACTTATAACGCAATGTCTGCAATCCATTTTAGATGTACTAATTTTCGTTCATGCTCTCCTTTTTCCGTCAAAAAATTCAACAATAGCTAGTTTTAAAACGAAAAATCGTTCCAGGTATGCTCTTTGACTTTACCAGCGTACTTCACAGTAAGAGATAAAGTTGCAGTACTCTTCGTTCGGTTTCATTGAAAACTGTTAAAACTAACAATGCAATAATGCGTGCGACTTCAGAAATCTTACACTTCATATCATCACTTTCTTCACGTGTTGCGTGTCCTGCAAATTTAGCATAAAGTGCTTCTTCATGTACGGAACAATGAATCCAAGCCGTTATAATGTTTTGCTCTTTCATTGTCAACTAAGTAATTAAATTTTTTCTGCGTGGTAGTGTAATGTCGTTTCATAACAGATTTGCAGTAGCTGTCGCTTATGCGATTGCATAACAAATATGGAGAATTCTCATCCCTCTCATGTATCATTCTCATTCATTTGTAAAGACTTTTGACGATCCATCGCTAGACCGCCTCATTTTGCGCAAACAGCCACTTTACCTATGAAAGTCGTTTTTATCACGAACAAATAATGTTGGGTAACAGCGCGGGCGCTTTGAATTTAATGAACTCAGGAGAGTGACAAGCTAAAAATGCCACACCGCAGTACTTTAGGACACTGGGTACTTATAAATGGGACCGATGACCATAGCAGTCTGGTCCCTTTAATCCCCCAACCAACCAACCAACCAACCAACCAACCTATAAATGGTGGAAAAATCGAAATATTTTAATGATTTTTATTAATCTCTATAGTCTTTCCTGATTACATTAATATACATATTATAGGCTTTCAAATGAAAAATGACCTATATATATATGTATATACACGTAATTTTAAAGTTAGTCATGTATGCCGCCACGCCCCCTTGGTTTCAGTTACAGAAACCAGTATTATTTCGAAAGGACCTGTCAACAATCTGTTTCCAGCGATTATACTTATGATGCATTGTGTATGTTGGTAACAGTGCAGGTTACTAGTGTCTGCAAATGATTATCTTAGCTAGTATTTACTTTTGTTTCGCTGAAGCAGTTTGTTCACGTGTTACTGAATGTTTGTTGCCCAAGTGCTACATACACTTGTGGAGGTACATATCCTTTAGTGTGCAATAAATACGAAGTATGCCACGCATCAAGAAATTCAATAAAAGGAAATTCCGTGGCAACCAGTTCACAAACAAAGCAAGCCACACTGTTGAAAGCAACCTATGTATCAGTTCTTCAGGGACGAAACTCCCACATGGCACGCTTCCTGGTGATTCAGATTTTTGTGTTAACAATGGCACTGTTTGTAGTGGATTTGTTGTTGCTGTGGCCATCTTGTCTTCTTTGATAAAGGCTGACTCTGAGCACTATGGGACTTAACATCTATGGTCATCAGTCCCCTAGAACTTAGAACTACTTAAACCTAACTAACCTAAGGACATCACACAACACCCAGCCATCACGAGGCAGAGAAAAATCCCTGACCCCGCCGGAAACCGAACCCGGGAACCCGGGCGTGGGAAGCGAGAACGCTACCGCACGACAACGAGATGCGGGCTTTGATAAAGGAAGTGACGAAATGTAAACAATGTGATGGTGTAGGCTGTCTGGACATAACTGAACAACAAAGTAGCAGGAAGGGTTTAGCGTCGAAATTAGTTGTTCTGTGTAGGTCCTGCAATAAATCTACCTCGAAAATGACTTCGAACATTGTGGATAATTCATATGATGTTAATTTAAAGTTAGTGTATCCAGTGCGTGCAATAGGAAAAGGAAAAAAGGCTGCTCAAATGTTTTGTGGTTTGATGGACCTTCCTTCCCCTCCCAGTAGGTTCAACAAGTACATAAAAATACTTTTAGGTGCCTTGATGGTTGTGTATAAAGCATCTATGAAACGTGCAGTTGGAGAAACTGTAAATATTAGTGGAACCAAGGACATTACTGTTGCACTTGATGGGACATGGCAACGTCGAGGACATCGTTCCTTGTATGTTGTTGCAAGTGCGACTTCTCTGGAGAATGGAAAAATTGTTTAACTTGAGTGCTTATCTAAGTACTGCCACACCTGCCATGATAACACTTAAGGACATATTGAACACCAGTGTTCTAAGAATTATGATGGTTACAGTGGAGGTATGGAGTGCCATGGAGCTCTAAAAATATTTCAAAGGTCGTTGCCCGTTTATAACGTTAGATATACGAAGTACCTAGGCGCTAGGAATTCTAAAGCTTTCAATCAAATTAATGAGTTCAATTTTTATTGTGATACCTTCATAACAAAGCTAGAGTGTTGTGGACATGTGCAAAAGAGGTTGGGTGCTAAACTGAACAAGCTACGAAGAGAAATGAAAGGAAAGTTGCTATCTGATGGAAAAGCTCTGTCTAGCCGAGACAGATTGACAAAAACTGACACAGATCTTCTTCAGAGTTGTTATGGACTGGCCATTAGACGAACTTCACCTCTGAATGATGTTACAGCAATGAGAAAAGCTGTATGGGCCACCTACTTTGGTAAGCTGTCCACAGATGACCACCCTGTTCACGGCCTTTGCCCTAAAGGAGCAGGTTCTTGGTGTGGTTACCAAAAAGCAAAAGAAAGTGGTCAAATATAACATCATAAGCTTCCTCAGCGTGTTATGAACGAAAGAAAACCAATTTTTAGAGACCTGAGTGACCCTGTTTTGCTTAGTAAATGTCTTCATTGGGTCACTGAGAATACAAATGACAGTTAAAACCATTGCATATGGGAAAGACTACCCAAGAATATTTTTAAAGGACTAAATACATTAAAGGTTGGTGTACTAGATGCAGTGATATGTTTCAGTGAGAGTGATAGGAACGTTGAAAGTTCTGAGAAATTTAGGCATAAAATGCGGCTCTAATATGGAAGATCAATTGCTTGCGTGTGACACAACGGGTACACGGACCTGAAAGATACGCTCTTCAAGTTACCAAAGAAGCAAGAAGTGCTAAAAGGAATACCAAGAGGAAGCTTGAAGATGAAGAAATACTACACGATGAAGACTATGCTTCAGGAATGTTAGGAGGCACAGTTTAATTGGACTCATATCTTCATTCAAAATTTCCCGCAAGTTGTATTTTTCAGAATTCAGGTACAAATATTTCCTAAATTTTATAAAGCATTGCTCTAATTTTTTCTGTAACTTGAAACAGTCAAATGGTTCAAATGGCTCTGAGCACTATGGGACTTAACATCTGTGGTCATCAGTCCCCTAGAACTTAGAACTACTTAAACCTAACTAACCTACGGACATCACACACAACTATGCCCGAGGCAGGATTCGAACCTGCGACCGTAGCAGTCACGCGGTTCCGGACTGAGCGCCTTAACCGCGAGACCACCGCGGCCGGTCTGCAACAGTCCATACTTATGTAGCAGACCTAAGCTTTATTGCAGAATCAACTAAATTATAGACAAAATAATGTTTTTGTTAGGAAAAAATTATAAAATGTAAAATATAAGATGTGATATTTATTCGTTCTTGTAATATACATAACAGGTGGAATTAAATAGGTCTAGTACCTGAGCGATCATGTCCTGCATATCTGGTAAAACTTTGGTATCCTTCAAATGTATAACATTGGATGAAATGGTACCTCAATTTGAGGAAGAATTTGGGAAAAAAAGTTGCATCAGTTTCTTTGGAATTTCTTGAATAACCCTGATCAGGTTCAAAAATATTCAAAATACTTCTAATTTGTTTAGAAAGTGTGCTGCACTACCTGATATCAACAAAAAACCTGTAAAACATATGCATTATACACTCCTGGAAATGGAAAAAAGAACATATTGACACCGGTGTCAGACCCACCATACTTGCTTCGGACACTGCGAGAGGGTTGTACAAGCAATGATCACTCGCACGGCACAGCGGACACACCAGGAACCGCGGTGTTGGCCGTCGAATGGTGCTAGCTGCGCAGCATTTGCGCACCGCCGCCGTCAGTGTCAGCTAGTTTGCCGTGGCATACGAAGCTCCATCGCAGTCTTTAACACTGGTAGCATGCCGCGACAGCGTGGACGTGAACCGTATGTGCAGTTCACGGACTTTGAGCGAGGGCGTATAGTGGGCATGCGGGAGGCCGGGTGGACGTACCGCCGAATTGCTCAACACGTGGGGGCGTGAGGTCTCCACAGTACATCGATGTTGTCGCCAGTGGTTGGCGGAAGGTGCACGTGCCCGTCGACCTGGGACCGGACTGCAGCGACGCACGAATGCATGCCAAGACCGTAGGATCCTACGCAGTGCCGTAGGGGACCGCACCGCCACTTCCCAGCAAATTAGGGACACTGTTGCTCCTGGGGTATCGGCGAGGACCATTCGCAACCGTCTCTATGAAGCTGGGCTACGGTCCCGCACACCGTTAGGCCGTCTTCCGCTCATGCCCCAACATCGTGCAGCCCGCCTCCAGTGGTGTCGCGGCAGGCGTGAATGGAGGGACGAATGGAGACGTGTCGTCTTCAGCGATGAGAGTGGCTTCTGCGTTGGTGCCAATGATGGTCGTATGCGCGTTTGGCGCCGTGCAGGTGAGCGCCACAATCAGGACTGCATACGACCGAGGCACACAGGGCCAACACCCGGCATCATGATGTGGGGAGCGATCTCCTACACTGGCCGTACACCTCTGGTGATCGTCGAGGGGACACTGAATAGTGCACGGTACATCCAAACCTTCATCGAACCCATCGTTCTACCATTCCTAGACCGGCAAGGGAACTTGCTGTTCCAACAGGACACTGCACGTCCGCATGTATCCCGTGCCACCCAACGTGCTCTAGAAGGTGTAAGTCAACTACCCTGGCCAGCAAGATCTCCGGATCTGTTCCCCATTGAGCATGTTTGGGACTGGATGAAGCGTCGTGTCACGCGGTCTGCACGTCCAGCACGAACGTTGGTCCAACTGAGGCGCCAGGTGGAAATGGCATGGCAAGCCGTTCCACAGGACTACATCCAGCATCTCTACGATCGTCTCCATGGGAGAATAGCAGCCTGCATTGCGGCGAAAGGTGGATATACACTGTACTAGTGCCGACATTTTGATTACTCTGTTGCCTGTGTCTATGTGCCTGTGGTTCTGTCAGTGTGATCATGTGATGTATCTGACCCCAGGAATGTGTCAATAAAGTTTCTTCTTCCTGGGACAATGAATTCACGATGTTCTTATTTCAATTTCCAGGAGTGTAAATGTAGCGCTGCAGCGGGTACTTCCGAGAAGGACCGAGCAAAGAGCCGTGGCACACACGCGGCCGGCACACTCGGTGCGCGTGAAGTTTGACACGCTGTTGTCGGATCTGATATGGATGATGCTCGTTATTGAGAAACAATGCGAAAGTGGTACGTGCATCATGATGGACCACCACACTTTCGGTGTTTTTCGGCTCTGTCGATAGTGTCGAACTCCTGGAATGCGTTGCGAATGGTTGTTAATACATTCGGAACACTCTTACGATTTTTAAACTTGTACGGGCATCGATGGCGAGATGTGATGAAGCTTACCTTTACTTGAACGGCGGCCATGTGGAAAACTTGTGATGTACGTTTGTTGCTGAAAAGTAATGACAAAATTGCGGGCCGAGGTGGCCGAGCGGTTCTAGGCGCTACAGTCTGGAACCGCGCGACCGCTACGGTCGCAGGTACGAATCCTACCTCGGGCATGTATGTGTGTGACGTCCTTAGGTTAGTTTGGTTTAAGTAGCTCTAGGCGATTGATGACCTCAGGAGTTAAGTCCCATAGTGCTCAGAGCCGTTTGAACCATTTTTAATGGCAAAATTAAAAGTAAAATAAAAGCAGAAAGCTCCAAACCACAGATAACACAACAGAACCAAACACAAACACGCAGACCCATAACAACTATACAGGATAATCAGAAAAAGATGAAAGAAAACGCAAGATAAGACACAATGACATACAATCACAAATGCACCCATAAAATCACCATAATTTCCAAAATACAGGGAAAAAAATAGCATACACAACAGACAATTCTATACAAAAATACACCCCAAAACTGACAAAAAACAGAGACATATACCAGAAAGCAGGCATATACCAGTTACAGGGTAACACTTGTGAAGGCACACACATGGGGAAAACAGGGGGAAAATTTGATGTCAGATACAAGGAACACATGAGAGCATGGAAATATGGGACAAACCACTCCAAATTTGTCGAACACCTAAGAGAAAATGACCACAAACCAACCACTACAGAAGATGACACGAGAATAATTAGAATCAACAATAAAAAGCACCTTCTGACGAAGCAAGAAAATTACCACATACATAAAACCAAAACAGAGGGGAAAATCCCTTTTGAATGACCAAGTACACATGCCAAGCAATTAATTATTTACACTAATAGATAAAGTAATAGTATAATGTTCGCAAAAAGGATAGGTATAATAATACTGTTCAATGCAATAACAATAGAACCCAACATCTTTACACTCATCCATGACCCCTCCCCAGAATATTGTAACGAAAAGTCAAAACAGATGTCACCAAAGTTTTCAGCCACTCGCTAACAGCTAGTATAACCGCCACGCCTCCCCCTCACCCCCTATCCCCACAAAAATATCGGCTCTATCCCCCCTCCTCTCTCTCACTCATACGCACACACACGGTATAAACAACATAATCAGAAGTTAGTAACGAACGTATACTTAGTTAGGCTTGCAACATAGCTAAACATACCAAAGACGATGAAGCACGTTATGGAGTCGAAATATTTACTCTGTGAAAAGAAGTGTACGACGAAATAGTTGTCTAAACATTCATGGGGGTGTCTGTTTGTTCTATATCGTGTCTCCCTACCACTTTCGCGCAACGACGCTCTGAGCGTGTTTTTTTAGGGAATTGACTAGTTTGAACCTGGGACCTGTTGCTGGTAAGGAGACGCCAGACCACACATGACATGTAGAATTCAGAAGAGTTCAGTGAGACTAGCGATGATATAACCAAATACTAAATGATCTCAGCGTCAGCTCCACTGCACTCCCTGTAAAAGAATCTTAATACTAACTAAATTTAGTGGAAGGGGTTCAAGGCTTTCCTATTTTTAGTTATCTGGTAAAATAACGTCGAAAAAGCAGTTAAGTTTACCATTGGAAATTTTATTCTACTCACAAAACATTATTTATAAATTGCACTATTGATAAAAGGAGACGTTTTAATACAGGATGGTAAAAACCAACTGCGTTCAACAAAAATGTGAACGAATATTCCCGGATGGGTTTCCAAGTTCTACAATCGATCGAAGGATGACCTATGCCATTTCACATCTATAATCTAGGTTTAATATAAGTTTCACAAAAGGGAAAACTATGAAAATGGTCTACAGTGACCATCAATTGTCTTTAATTACTTATCTAACTTGTCGTAAGTTACAGTGGCTGATGTGGCTTCTCAATAACTATATAAATGAAAAATCATCGCGTTTCAGATCTGTTCTTCAAGTGGCAAATGTGAACACCATGAGTTTTTATTAACGATCGACACTAGTATTAAGCAAAAAGGGGGTGTAACAGATGAGACTTCTGCAGTTCTGAGTGAAGCCTTATGCGCTCAAAAATGCGGCATCGCGTGCGTTCATTATCTTGTCGGTGTTTAGGCAGCCTCAGGGCTTCGGCAGGGAGCACAGCTCCGCTCACCTCGCCATCTCGGAAGCAACTCTCCTAACTTCTCCTTACTACAACTTACCGAAGTTGGTTAAATAAACTATCTGGCTGTGTTTTCATCTGATCAATCAGGGTCTCAATGTTAACCTTAAGCTCCGCCTATAAAGATTCTGTCTATCCAATGAGAAACGTTATACTTTTCGTGGTGGGGCAATGTTTAAGTTTGCAACGAAACAGAGGCGCTTAAAGTCTCACGCTAAAACCTGCAGCTGGTGTGGTCCTTTTAGCGTTATCGTAAGATCTAAACTGTTCTTCTGGAGGGCTCTATCTTTTAAGATGGGCTGGGGGGTGGTGCTTGACGTACCTGAGACGCGAAAAAGTCTCACGCTAAAACTTGTGGGTGGTAGTGACCCTTTTTGTGTTATCGTAAGATCTATACTGTTTTTCTGGAGGGCTCTAGCATGGGCTGGGGGGTGGTCCTTGACGTACCTGAGACGCGAAAAAGTCTCACGCTAAAACGTGCGGGTGGTAGACTTAGAGGAAGGCTGGCGACGTGGGTGACCAGTCCGTCTCTTATCGTAGGGCCTTCTAGCTTAACACGGTTCTGCTCTCGGCTTCTGTTCTCGTTTCTCCCTTCGGAACTGCGTCGGTCTCTCGGTGGGAAGGTACGACATGCATTTAGGTATTCTTGTGTTAGTCTGTGCTATTCCATTTGCTCACTCGTTACTCGTATTACTTTGGTTAATTTAATGTCACGATTTATTCCAAGCTATGTGACATACTACTGGATTTGCTTAAGTCAGGGTTTTCATGGAAGGTGTTGGATTTGCCTGACACCTTACAGTTGTATTAAGTGACAGAAGAACGATAGTCCACCGTAAAAAAGAGTGAGAAACATGGTGAACAGCGTGTGTATGGCGAAAACACAAAGTCGTGAATATAGAACAGTGATAAAAGTGGTAGTGCGACCTCCAGACCAGATGCGAGGAAACGCATACCAGCAAATCGTAAGTAAATACATTTTTACAAATAATCGGGAAGTAAACTGTTTGATAATCTATAACTAACAAAACTGTATCATTATTGATCCCACTGATGATGCCTTAGAAAATGAGAAGGCGAAACGCGTATGGGATTAATAAAATAACTAGCAGCAGGAAAAGGCAGTTTGATTTGCAAAACAAGTATTTAATGACTTCGAATTTATAATGTGGAAACTCTTAAGGCTTTTTAAGTAAAATAAACGCTATTAACATTCTGTATACTATTCTTCATGCCTACATACTTATTTCTCAACATAGTCATAAAAAGCTCTTCCATTTTGATATGAAAAAGAAACTTACGCAAACACTTATTCTTCCAGTTATCGATTACAATAATGATATTTAACAAGGTCTTTCAGTGCAGCTGACGGCGCCTGGAACTCATTATGAATACCTGTGTTCGCCATATCTACAATGGTCGATTGTGTGATCATATTTCACCATTGTACGCACAGCTAACCTGGCTGCGTGCACACCAGCGCAGAGATTTCCATACCCCCTGTCGTCGCTACTCTCTTATCAACGACACTGTCCCTCATCTCTCTTCCCGAACTTAACGCTCTTGTCTGAACAACATGGCGGAAACGCCAGTTCCAATCAGAGCAAAATCCTTTCTGTCCCACTTAATCGTTTAATCACCTCCTCGAAGTCCTCAGTAGCAGGAACCCGACTCTGTAATAAACCCCCGCAATATATTAGAGAGCCGAATAACATCGACAGCCTCAAAAGATCGTTAACGACATACCTGCTAAAACAATAATAATGATTACCATTGTTCATGTACACGCACATTACCCTTGTAAATCTTTCTTACCAACCAGTTGTTCCTCACTTCCCAGTTCTTTTAGCTGGTGAAGTCTCTTAAATTTCCCTTCCCCAGAATTCACTATATCGGAAAAGATCTGTTTTCTACACCTTTAAATTCTTTTTATATCTACCGCTATCCTTATGGTTCTAATATTATTATTACTGTTAGCATTATTAGTGGCAGCAGCAGCAGTAGCAGCAGAAGAACTGCCAGTAGTAATTTCATTAGCTCATGGACGGTGTTGTTTACTCGCGTTGTCACTATAAACACTGAACTTCTTACGTCATCATAATGTAAAAAGGTACTGTATGTGTGAAACTCGTGTCCGTGTAAGAGAAGTTCTCATGGTCCTAATCATATCACCTTAAATAAAGAAATGAAGTTATCATCCTGGAGAAGAACTCATTTCTCCCAACGAATGATCAGTTTGTTGATACCATCACTGTAGGATGTTTGACCTTGTTAACCGACCCAAAACTTCACCTCTGCCATCACCGCTTCATCACTATCAAAGAAAAGTCTTCGAACGGGTCCTTTAAGTTCCGGAACAAAAGAAAATCGGATAGGGCCAAGTCGGGACTGTATAGAGGACGCCCGACGACGGTGAACGCAAGGCGCTGGATTGTTGGAAATGTCGCAGCACTTCATCTACATCTACATGATTACTCTGAAATTCACAATAAAGTGCCTGACAGAAGGTTCAATGAACCACTTTCAAGCTGTCTCTACCGTTCCACTCTCGAACGGCGCGCGGGAAAAACGAGCACTAGGATTTTTCTGTGCGAGCCCTGATTTCTCCTATTTTATTGTGATGATCATTTCTCCCTATGTAGGTGGGTGGGTGCCAACAGAATGTTTTCGCAATCGGATGTAAAAACTGGTCATTGAAATTTCATGAGAAGATCCCGTGGCAACGAAAAACGTCTTTAGTTTAAAATTGCCACTCCATTTCACGTATCATGTCTGTGACACTATCTCCCCTATTCCGCGATAATACAAAACGAGTAGCCCTTCTTTGTACTTTTTCGATGTCATCTGTCAGTCCCATGTGATGCGTATCTCATACCGCATAACAATACTCCAGGATAGGGCGGAAAAGCGTGGTGTGAGCAGTCTCTTTAGTAGACCTGTTGCACATTCTAAGCGTTCTGCCAATGAATCGCAGTCTTTGGTTTGCTCTACCCACATTATCTATGTGATCGTTCAAATTTAGGTCATTGTAATCCCTAAGTATTTAGTTGAATTTTCAGCCTTCAGATTTGTGTGACTTACCGCGTAATCGAAATTTAGTGGCTTTCTTTTAGTACTCATGTGAATAACTTCACAATTTTCTTTATTCAGGGTCAATTGTCACTTTTCGCACCCTACAGATATCTTATCTAAATCATTTTGCAATTCATTTTTGTCTTCTGATGACATACAAAACGGTAAATACCAGTCTCATCAGCAAACAATCTAAGACGGTTACTAAAATTTTCTCCTATATCGTTAATATAGATCAGGAACAATAGAGAGCCTACAACACTTCCCTGGGGAACGCTGGATATTACTTCTGTTTTACTCGATGACTTTCCATCTATTACCACGAACTATGACCTTCATGAAAGGAAATCATGAATTCAATCGCACAAATGACGCGATCATAGGCACGCACTTTGGTTTAGAAGACGCTTGTGAGAAACGGTGTCGAAAGCCTTCTGGAAATCTAAAAATATTGAATCAATATGACATCCCCTGTCGCTAGTACTCATTACTTCATGAGTATAAAGAGCTAGTTGTGTTTCACAAGAACGATATTTTCTGAATACGTACTGACTGTGTCAATAAATCGTTTTCTTCGAGGTACTTCATAATGTTAGAACACAGTATGTGTTCCAAACTCTACTGCAAATCGACGTTAGTGATATGGGCGTGTAATTCAACGCATGACTCTTACTTCCCTTTTTGGGTATTGGTGTGACCTGAGCAGTTTTCCAGTCTTTGGGCACGGATCTTTCTGTGAGCGAGCGGTTGTATATAATTGCTAAATATGGAGTTTATATATCAGCATACTCAGAGGAACCTGACTTGTATACAATCTGGACCAGAAGGCTTGCCTTTATTAAGTGATTTAAGCTCCTTTGCTACACCGACGATATCTTCAAATGGCTCTAAGCACTATGGGTCTTAACATCTGAGGTCATCAGTCCCCTAGACTTAGAACTACTTAAACCCAACTAACCTAAGGACATCACACACATCCATTCCAGAGACAGGATTCGAACCTGCGACCGCAGCAGCAGCTCGGTTCCGAACTGAAGCTCCTAGAACCGCTCGGCCACAGTGGCCGACCTAGGATATCTACTTCTGTTTCTCATATAGGCAGTTGTTCTTGATTGGAATTCAGGAATATTTACTGCGTCTTCTTCGGTGAAGGAGTTTCGGAAAACCGTGTTTAATAACTTTGCTTTAGTGGCACTGTCATCAATGATCTCACCGTTGTTATCGCTCTGAGAATGTATTGACTGCGTCTTGCCACTGGTGTGCTTTATGTATGTCCAGAATCTCTTTGGGTTTTCTGCCAGATTTCGAGACGGAATTTCGTTGTGGAAATTATTAAAAGCATCTCGCATTGAAGTAAGCTCCATATTTCAAACTACTGTAAAACTTTGCAGTCTTGGTGAATTTTTGCGTTCTTTTAAATTTGGCATGCTTTTTTCGCTGCTTCTGCAACAAAAATCTGACCCGTTTTGTGTACCATGGGGTATCAGTACCATCACTTATTAATTTATGTGATATATATCTCTCAATTGCCGTCGATACTATCTCTTTGAAATCATTCCACATCTTTTCTACGCTTAAATGACCAGATCGGATGGAGTGAAGACTGTCTCTTAAAACGGCGTTAAGAGCATTTTTATCAGCTTTTTTTAGATTGATATGCTTTGCGTTTCTTTTTTATGGTTGTAGGGGTTACGTCATCCAGCCTAGCAGCAACAACTTGATGGTCGCTAATCCCTGTATTCGTCATGATACTCTATTTGTACAGTATTATTTGTTCTTAAAAGATCAAGCATGCTTTGGCCACCATTTATGCTTGGAGTGGGCTCATGAACTAATTGTTCAAAATAATTTTCTGAGAAAGCATTCAGTAAATTTCGGATGACGTTTTATTCCTGCTGCCGGCTTTAAACGTATAAATTTTCCAGCATATGGACGTCAGATTGAAGTCACCACCGACTATAACTGTATGAGTGGGGTATCAATTTGAAACGAGATTCAAGTTTTCTTTGAACTGTTCAGCAACTATATCTTATGAGTCGGCGGGACGGTAAAACGATCCAATTAATAGTTTAGTCCGATTATCAGGTATAACCTTTACCCATACTATTTCACACGAACTATCTACTTCAATTTCGCTACAAGGCAAACTACCTCTGACAGCAATAAATACTCCACCAACACCTTTATTTAATCTATTCTTTCTGAGCGCTGTTAGTTCGTTTGAAAAAATTTCGGCTGCACTTATTTCCGGCTTTGGCTAGCTTTCTGTATCTACAACTCTTTCAGCTTCAGTGATTTCTATTAGGGCTTGGAGCTCTGGCTCTTTCCCAACACAGCTACGACAATTTACAACTACAATACCGATCGTTTCTACAACTAATTTACTGTGTTTTACTTGTCCCCTTTTAGACGGACACGCTTTCTGTGGTTTCCTGAGACCCGCTAACCTAAAAAACCGCCCATCCCCTTCCACACAGCCCCCGCTACCCGTGTAGTCGCTTCCTGTGTGTGGACTCCTGACCTGTTAAGCGGAACCCAGAAACCCACCATCCGATGGCGCAAGTCAAAGAATATGCGGCCTACACGGTCACAGAACACCCTTGTCAGTGTGTGAGTGTTATGTTGACGAGTTGCGCAACGGATTGATCTGACAAGTACCCTTTGGCTCCTGCAAGAAGCAATTTCCACCCCACACTACTACAGAAGTCAGACAGATGCTCCTAACGTACCAAAAAAGAAATGCCTCAAAAACTTTCAGCAATAAATATGTTCTGGAGTCGCCCGCTGTAAGGAAAAGACACAAAAATATTCTATTTTCTTACGTAACTAGGATACTTGGGTACTGGAGTATTGCATGTTAGTTTAAGAAAAAATATTAAACGAACGGAAAATATTTATTGCAAAATTTAAGAAAATCAAGTGAAACTTTAATTTATAAACTGATACAAAAATTTCCGGGTTCTTTTCGGAATAGGAGGTTACCTCTTATGGATAGGAATCCTGTTAATGACATTTATATACAAAGTGTGGGAAAGTTCTTTTATCCCTTTTCTTTAAGAATGTTACTTACTCGGCAGAATGTCTGAGAGCCACGCCTACTCAACTTGAATAATTATCCGATTGAATTTGTCTAAGTACGGTCGAGGCTGTTGCGTTAGAAATGTAATGGAGTGACGCGAATTAATTATGTTATTTCTAATGGAGGAAAGATTGGGCTCTCCTATGCTGTAGCGCACAATACCATGAGCTGCAATGACTGCTGCCTGCGTCGTTCTCCGCTGAAAAATAACGACGCTGTCTCTATCACTACGCCTTGATGGAGTCAAGGACTCCTATCTGCCTCTACTCTAACTATTGGCGTAGTACACCGGTCAGATAACCAGTCCACCGCAATGCCATTCAACGTTCGCTCGCAGGCGCTAACTAATTGTCTGTGTTCACGCCGCGCATTAAGTGTCGCGGCCTACATAGCGAACTAACGCTTAATCGCGAGCGACTCAATATAATCACTCCGATCGGCTAGCGACAGAGGTGCTCTATCAGTGCAGGACTGATTAGAGACTTTGATCCTCGCTCTCTGCGTACACGTACGAGCGCACTCGCTCCCGCTATAACGGCCCTCACACGGACGCTCCTAACCGCGCGATTTAGGACGTGCCACGCAGATCCGCACGCAAGAGCGCCCACGTGATTGCAGGTAAATTCAAGACGCAGGTGCGCGGTCAAGACGGCGGTTAGATGTGCCCAGCTCTTGCCCGCCAGCACATACAAAGTTACATGCCAGGCGTGTGGCGTTCTCACGTGTGCTGCTTGCGCTCCCCTGAGTTCCCTACAGCGGCGTGAATCATTGTGCGCTCTCCTGCTGGTTGTTTTCAGTAACCGACAGTACTCGACGCGATCATGGCGGATTTCCGTTGCTGGACGAAGGACTTTTTGACGGAATTTATAAACATCTACAAAGAGCAATAATGCTTGTGGAAAGTGAGATCAAAAGACTACATAAATAAGAATTTGAAGACCGAAGCTTATGATAAATTGGTTGCGTTTTGCAAACCAGTTTTTCCTGAAGCGACAGCTGGTACCGGCGGAGGTTCGAGTCCTCCCTCGGGCATGGGTATGTGTGTTTGTCCGAAGGGTAATTTAGGTTAAGCAGTATGTAAGCTTAGGGACTGATGACCTTAGCAGTTAAGTCCCATAAGATTTCACACACACTTGAACATTTGAACCTGAAGCGAACCGGGACTTTGTTGCAAGTAAAGTATAAATCTTACGGGGCTAATTTAGAATGGAGCTCAAGAAAGTTTGTGCCAGTAAGCGTAGTGGCAGTTATGTACCAACTTCGTGGTGCTACGACTTGCTTTTATTTACTATAGATCAAGAACTGCCAAGTGCGAGTTGTTCGAACATGGATATTTCTGTGGGTGTGCAAAAAATGGCTCTGAGCACTATGGGACTTAACATCTTAGGTCATCAGTCCCCTAGAACTACTTAAACCTAACTAACCTAAGGACATCACACAACACCTCTGACTGAAGGTGACAATGCAATTGACAATGAAGGCAGTGATTATGTTAACGAGGTTACGATTGATGGTAGAAGTCAACACAATGAACGACAACCTGAAAAAGTGAGTTAATGGTTGCGTATTTGTGTTGTTAAGAGTACAGTTATTTGAGTGTATTTTATAGCAATAGAACTTCCAGAAAAAATGTTAGAATAATATTATGTCTTTTACTATACAGTTCCCATGTAAAGAAACATATTACGCTCTTCCAGCGCATAACATGTCTTCCTGCCATGGTACACATCCTTCTGATACAAAATATTTTTTATATGCTTCTCGACTGTCTTTTGCGCTTATAGATGGATTTCTTGACACCGCAGACTGTAAATCAGGTAGTTCCACTGCTCCCATTCGTCAGTCACCCTCATGTAATGTATAGTCTACCAAATCTTCCGTGTCCAATGCTGTAACTGCAATATATACTTTACTTCGTCTACGTAAAAAATTGTGTAATGCACATATGGCCAAAATAACGTAATTTATCTTTTCGATACTGATGTTGATTGGTGTATGGAGAATTCTAAATCGTGATGTTATTACAACAAAAACATTTTCTACAGCATTGCGAGCACGTGAAAATCTGTAATTAAAAATTCTTCTGTCGTGATGTATTTCTCTTTGAGAATAAGGTTTTAAGACGTCTCTTTCAATGAAAAAGCTTCATCACCCAAAAACACAAAATTTAAATTTTTTATAGTTTCATCATTACTTGGCAAATTTAAATCTTCATTCTGCAGTGCATGAAAGAATTCTGTGTATTCATTCTTCCATTTTTCCCCACATCAACAAATACGAATTCGTAATGTGCATTTACCAAAGCGAGTAAAACGAAACTGTAGAAGTACTTGTAGTTGAAGTAATGGGCTCCAGAGTGAGGTGGTGGCACAATGCGCATATGTTTTCCATCTATTACTCCTCCGCAGTTTATAAATTGCCACTTTTCTTACAATCTTTTCGCTATGTCTATCCATTCTTTTGTTGTAGGAAACTGAAGCAAAATCAAAACCAATAATTTAATATTTCTCCTCTTACAGGGAGAAGAAGAACAAACAACCTACAACAAAAAGAAAAAAAAGAAAAGAAAAAGAAGCGTAATATAGCATTGGCTACATTTGAGATGAAGACGTGCACCAGTGCTTTACAGCAATTAAGAAGAGTTGATCTGAAGGAACATGAAGCTACAGGTATCAAAAATGCGAAGAAATTAGAACGGATGGAGCCCATACAAGCAATATATGCTGAAGCATTAATTAATGTAGTGTTAACACGAGGTTTGCTGAGAACTTTGACCCCACACACTGATTTGTGTCATAATAACGTCTGGAAAGTCAGGCTGTTGTCAGCACCATCCCAAGCTTCTACACCTATTTCTTCTTCATCTCCTACATCAGCAGGGTCTCAAACTTCTGTCACAGATCAAGGCACTGTTTCCATTAACACTTATGATCAATATGGTCATTATACGACCAGAGATTAGTAACGTTGGTGATTTTTTCTAATTTTTAAGCAATGGTTCCAGTATGTTTTTGTGAGTTTTGTACCATGTAATAATGAGCTACGGGTACTTCTGAAATAATAATTACTAACACATCTTCAACATTTTTAATTGCTTACCTTCATGACCTCTGGCCGAAGTGTTTCATAAATTGCTTTGCAGGTTACTGAAATTATATTTGACAACGACGGTGCACAAACTCCTGTGGCAAATTTTATATCTTCGAGGGAATGACCCGTTGCTAAAAATTGGAGAGTAGCTGTGAGATGTCCCTCTACAGAAATGTTTTTTCTCATCACAGTGTCCCTCCGGCTGATTTTCTCCTTGACATTGTCCAGCAATGCATCAAACGTTTCACTGTCCATTCTTAAACGGTTTAGAAAGTCATCTGGATAACAGTCTCGTAGTTCCTTAATCAAGAAAGTGTGATTGTGACGGTACCTGTCTTCCTTAATCCAAGTACCACGTTTTTTTTTTTTAATTTATGGTCACGCTCAGAGCTGCAATACCTACTGCTGTAGTAGCGAGAACAATGCTTCTTCGTTCCTCTTTCGCACGAATCATGGCTGCAACTAGAGCACTTGCTGCGCACGCGCCATGCAAGATTTTAGAACTGACGAAACTCCACACGCCAAGCTTGCGCGCGTACTTTCTCTTGGGTTTCACAGCTTACACGCAGACGCCTGCGCGGGGCACTCCTGAACGCCGACTTGCGCGCGCCCAACAGCGTATCCCTGAACTTCCCTCCACACACCCGAGCGCCACAGTTCTGCGCGCATTCAGGCGCGCGCGCAGATCTGCCCCGCTCAGTCGCCCTGTCAGGAGGGTCCGTGTGAGGGCCGATTATGTGTTCCCGCTACAAGAGCGTCACCAGAACGACTTCCCTCCACGCAAAAAGCAAAAGGGTATATCATTCACTGTCTTTCCCTCACTCCTCCATCTCATTGCGTCAGAAATAGTCCAATCAGCGTTACTCTTGCAAACGGGAGAATGGCAGTCCATTTAAGCCGACCAATCCGGAAATAGCATCTGCGTTAGGCATTTACTGTCCACTTGTGAGAACTCTGCAACTGTGCACTAGGTCCGTCAAAAAAATGTGTTTGCTGGGGCTCTCCCAAACAATACAGCGGGTGAACACGCAGGCCATTATCCCTTTTCTCTGGCAAAAACTGTTTTGGTCCATGGGTGGTCGGCCGGCCGGTGCAGCTGCGTGCTTACCCACCCTCCTACAGACTTTCCAGCGGACTGATTGCCTCCGCCAAACTCCAGTGGCCGTCGTTTCTTGAATGTTTGTGTCCGCCAGCCTTGACTTTTTAATCTCGGTGCGCAGTTGTGATTTATTTATTACATTTGCATATCGGTTAAATGGAAATTGTAGAATTGACTCTACCCTATCGAGTTTGGGCTCGAATGAAACGTCTTGATACGCAAAATACGATGGTGAGGTCGGAATATGTAAGAAACGAAGGTCAGGAGACCATGCCATCTTACAGCCTGAGCCTCTGATTCAAACCCTCCAGTCGGCTCTGCACCAAAGGACCACACTTGGTTCTATCGACGATGCTGCAGATGGTGAGCTCCGCATTGTTCTCACAAGCAAGCAAGACAGTTTTTACCATTTCCTCTAGCTGCCCAAAACCAGAGAGAATCTCCTCCAATCCAAAGCGACACACGTCATTGGTACCGACATGAGCCACGAACTGCAGTTGGCAGCACTCTGTACTCTTCATGGCATACAGAAGCATCCTTTCCACATCTGGAATGACTCCCCCAGTATACACACTGGCTTCCTTCCGCTCCTTGGCAGCCATGTTCCTAAGGGGACCCATTATGCGCCTTACGTTGGAGCTCACAACTATCAGCAAACCCACCCTCCGTGAATGCCCAGACCTTGCAGGCTAAGAAGCTCCTTTGGAACAGGTGGACGACTGCATCCAGCTCAGAGACCTCACCAGCCACAAGAGGGTACTCCGTGTGTGGACGAAACCTTCGAATTCTAAACTAATACAGCGCGCTGCTTCTCTCGCACCGAAATAGTTACATTAGACATCCTAATGTTAAACCTAGTAGAGTGTCGGAAGTTCCATGCGGCTTCTCGCGGATGATGCTGTAGTATACAGAGAAGTTGCAGCATTAGAAAATTGTAGCGAAATACAGAAAGATCTGCAGCGGATAGGCACTTGGTGCAGGGAGTGGCAACTGACCCTTAACATAGACAAATGTAATGTATTGCGAGTACATAGGAAGAAGGATCCTTTATTGTGTGATTATATGATAGCGGAATAAACACTGGTAGCAGTTACTTCTGTAAAATATCTGGGAGTATGCGTGCGGAACGATTTGAAGTGGAATGATCATATAAAATCAGTTGTTGGTAAGGAAGGTACCAGGTTGAGATTCATTGGGAGAGTCCTTACAAAATGTAGTCCATCAACAAAGGAGGTGGCTTACAAAACACTCGTTCGACCTATACTTGAGTATTGCTCATCAGTGTGGTATCCGTACCATATCGGGTTGACGGAGGAGATAGAGAAGATCCAAAGAAGAGCGGCGCGTTTCGTCACAGGGTTATTTGGTAACCGTGATAGCCTTACGGAGATGTTTAACAAACTCAAGTTGCAGACTCTGCAAGAGAGGCGCTCTGCATCGCGGTGTAGTTTGCTCTTCAGGTTTCGAAAGGGTGCGTTTCTGGATGAGGTATCGAATATATTGCTTCCCCCTACTTATACCTCCCGAGGAGATCACGAATGTAAAATTAGAGAGATTAGAGCGCGCACGGAGGCTTTCCGGCAGTCGTTCTTTCCGCGAACCATACGCAACTGGAACAGGAAAGGGAGTTAATGACAATGGCACGCAAAGTGCCCTCCGCCACACACCGTTGGGTGGCTTGCGGAGTATAAATGTAGATGTAGATGTAGATGCTACAGTTCGTAGCCCTCTAGCGGCAGAAATTTGCAAATATGTACACATGAACGATAATGATGTAGATTGTTAACAACGTTTGTTTTATTTAAAAAGCTTTAAGGGTTTTCACTTAGAAAATTCGGAGGCATTATTTTTCAGCACGCCCTCCTCAAGTTCAGATCTGTTGTATCGACCCTCTGGGACACTTATAAGGTATCCATGTACTCAGTAGTTTCTGGACCTATGTTCATTAGTCTTACTTAGTTATTTCATTGTTCTATACTCACCCCCTTACGTTTATACTTATAATAGTCAGACATCTTGTAGTTGTACATAATGGTCGGTGATATTTTCCCTCAAGTTCGTCTCGCCACGGTGACGCACTAGGCACGCGGGCCATTCCCGAACCAGACCGCCAAAGCGCTCAGCCTCGGTGTCTTAGCTCCAGGAGTTACACGTGTACTTTCAACTAAAAATGGAAACTGTCTTGAAAACAGTTCGAAACGAGACATCTGACTGACATTGTCCTCAAAACGTTTGTAAAACTATACTCTTAATTCTTGCAGGACTACAATGAATTTTTCAACACTCGCACCTGCTTTAACGCCAGTAAGCGTACAGAACTGGACTTTTGTCAGAATGTGTCCCTTCTACAACGCGATTTACTTTTTAAATACATCTCCATATAGTCAGAAAGCAGTTACCTTGCAATGTTTCACTGTGAGCGGTGTACAGTCAAGTTCACTTAAAATGAAAAGTCTGCAATCCATTCCGGATGTTGTAAATTTCGCCTCTGTACTCCCTTTTCCTTCATAAATTCAGAAATTCCAAGTTTTTGATATCGAAAAATTGTTTCAGGCATACTCCTTGACTTAACCAACATACTGTGCAGTAATATATATATAGTCACCATAGTCTTCATTCATATCAACTGACAACTGTTACAACCGACAATGGAACAATGGATGTGCCTTCAGGAATTTTGCTATTGGTACCAAAAATTTCTTCAGTTCTCAGTGCCTGCAAAATTTAGCACAAAGTACCTATTGATAAACATAAAACTGGACCCTGTCTGTCAATCGTTGCAATTTTTGGCTCTTTCCTTGTCATCTAAATGTTTAAATTCTCACTACATGGTACTTTAGGGCCAACAGCATTGCCTCTGTGGTAACACCGGTTCCCCTCAGATCACTGAAATTACGCGCTGTCGGGCTGGGCTAGCACTTGGATGGGTGACCATCCGGACTGCCGAGCGCTGTTGGCAAGCAGCGTACACTCAGCCCTCGTTAGGCAAACTGAGGAGCTGTTGTTGTTGTGGTCTTCAATCGAGAGACTGGTTTGATGCAGCTCTCCGTGCTACTCTATCCTGTGCAAGCGTCTTCATCTCACAGTACCTACTGCAACCTACATCCTTCTGAATTTGCTTACCCTCCACGCTGCCCTCCAATACTAAATTTGTGATCCCTTGATGCCCCATAACATGTCCTAGCAACCGATCCCTTCTTCTAGTCAAGGTGTGCCACAAATTTCTCTTCTCCCCAATTCTCTTCAATGCCTCCTCATTAGTTATGTGATCTACCCATCTAATCTTCAGCATTCTTCTGTAGCACCACATCTCGAAAGCGTCTATCCTCTTCTTGCCCAGACTATTTATCATCCATGTTTCACTTCTATACATGGCTACAGTCCATACAAATACTTTCAGAAACGACTTCCTGACACTTAAATGTATACTCGATGTTAAATTTCTCTTCTTCAGAAACGCTTTCCTTGTCATTGCCAGTCTCCATTTTATATTCTCTCTACTTTGACCGTCATCAGTTATTTTGCTCCCCAAATAGCAAAACTCCTTTACTATTTTAAGTGTCTCATTTCCTAATCTAATTCCCTCGGCATCACCCGACTTAATTCGACTACATTCCATTATCCTCGTTTTGCTTTGTTGATGTTCAAGACACTGTCCATTCCTTTCAACTGCTCTTCCAAGTCCTTTGCTGTCTCTGACAGAATTACAATGGCATTGTCGAACAAAAACTGGTTCAAATGGTTCTGAGCACTATGGGACTTAACATCTGTGGTCATCAGTCCCCTAGAACTTAGAACTAATTAAACCTAACTAAGCTAAGGACATCACACACATCCATGCCCGAGGCAGGATTCGAACCTGCGACCGTAGCAGTCGCGCGGTTCCGGACTGAGCGCCTGAACCGCTAGACCACCGCGGCCGGCATTGTCGAACCTCAAAGTTTGTATTTCTACGAATGTTTCTTTTGTTTCCTTTACTGCTTGCTCAATATACAGATTGAATAACATCGGGTGTAGGCTACAAACCTGTCTCACTCCCTTCCAAACCACTGCTTCCGTTTCATGCTCCTTGACTCTTATAACTGCCATGTGGTTTCTGTACAAATTGTAAATAGCCTTTCGCTCCCTGTATTTTACCCCTGCCACCTTTAGAATTTGAAAGAGTATTCCAGTCAACATTGTCAAAAACTTTCTCCAAGTCTACAAATGCTAGAAACGTAGGTTTGCCTGTCCATCTTTCTTCTAAGATAAGTCATAGGGTCAGTATTGCCTCACGTGTTCCAATATTTCTACGGAATCCAAACTGATCTTCCCCGAGGTCGGCTTCTACCGGGTTTTCCATTCGTCTGTAAGGAATTCGCGTTAGTATTTTGTAGTCGTGACTTATTAAACTGATAGTTCGGTAATTATGTTCGTCTTGAAGTTTGAGGGTATTTCGTCTGTCTCATAGATCTTGCTCACCAGATGGTAGAGGTTTGTCAGGGCTCGCTCACGGAGGAGCTGCTTGATTAAAAAGTAGCGGCTCCGGCCTCGGAAACTGACGTAACAGTAGGGAGAGCGGTGTGTTGACCACATGCCCGTCCATATCCGCATCCAGTGACGCCTATGGTCTGAGGATGACACGGCGGCCGGACGGAACCGTTGGGCCTTCAAGACCTGTTCGGGAGGAGTTACATGGTACTGTAACGCGAATTGAAAATTCTCATTCTTCTGTAATTCTCATTTACTTTAAAGGATTGTGACGATAGATCGCTAGTTTGCCTCTTTTACGAAACAGGCACTGTACCTTTTAATGTTCGTCCTGCCGCGAATAAATAGCAAAGGGTATACATCGTCGACAACACGATTCTGCTGAACGCGCCATTCCAGGTATTTCCGAGAAGGGCCGAGCAAACTCGAGTGACAAGCGGGGCCTGGCGCACCCGGCGTCTGCGTGAAGTTTGGCTCGCCGTGGCTGGCCCTTCAGTACTCCTATATGGAATATAGTTGTCCCAACGCTCAAAACTGCATATAATGTTAGTGGGATATATGAGTTTCTGAACTACGAAAACGTTGTCATGTAACATTACGGTTAAATTAATGAATTTCTTTGGTCGACTTCGGGTTATTGCGAGAATTACAGAAAGTGTGGTTCAGCTGTAAAGGAGAAGGCATATAGGAAACTAGTGCGACCTATTCTTGAGTACTGCTTGAGTATTTGGGATGAGTACCCGGTCGAATTATAGGGAGACGTCGATGCAATTCAGAGGGGGGCTGCTAGATTTGTTACGGAGGTGCTGCGAGAACTCAAATGGGAATCCCTTGACTGTAGAAAATATCCTTTTCAAGGAACGCATCTGAGAAAATTTAGAGAACCAGCTTTTGAAGCTGACTGCAGAACGATTCTACTACCCTCAACGTAGATTACGAGTACGGATCACGAAGATAAGATACGAGAAATTAGGGCTCATACGGAGGCATTCAAACAATCGTTTTTCCTTGTTCTGTTTGTGTGTGGAACAGGAAAGGAAATGATTAGTACTGGTACGGGGTACCCTCCTCCAGGTGCCGTACAGTGGATTGTGGGGGATCGGTGTTGATGTAGATCCTTACTGAATAATGGTTCTTCCTGATTTGTAGGTTTGTCCTCTCGGGAGAATGAATGTCTTCCTACCACTGAGTATCAGGAAAGTGTTTCAGTAGTTTACAGAGATTGCTTTCCAGACAACGGAGGGCAGTGCCTGTCCCCCGGAAAGCTGCCCTCCCCGCTGCCGGCCTGGAGCGAAACGACTGCCTGGAGACGAGGGGGCAGCAGCGTTTCCGGAAAGCACGGCCGGATCCCCCAGGCCGAGTAGCTCACCGCAACGGATCGGCCACGCCACACCGATTCATCTAACACCAGACCCACCTACACAGCTCTCCTTTTCTTCTAAAATAGACAATTTCACTTCTAGTAATTTAGACCTTCCGTTTTGAGAATGAAAACGTGGTCCAGGTGGGCTGTATTACTTTTTTAGTATCTATGCGATTGGCCGATTTAACCTTTGGTCATTTGCAAGCACCTGTCATACCTTCAGAAATAGTGACACAGTTTATGCATCAACTACTACAAACTCTCACATATAAATATACTTTATAACCCAACTTACTTCTGTATCTTAAGCTTTCAGCTTCATTTTTCAGTACACACTACTGGCCATTAAAATCGCCACACCAAGAAGAAATGCAGATGATAAAAGGGTATTCGTTGGACAAATATTATACTATAACTGACATGTGATTACATTTTCACGCAATTTGGGTGCATAGATCCTGAGAAAACAGTAGCCAGAACCACCACCTCTGGCCGTAATAACGGCCTTGATACGCCTGGGCATTGAGTCAAATAGAGCCTAGTGAAGTGTACAGGCACAGCTGCTCATGCACCTTCAACACGATACCACAGTTCATCAAGAGTAGTGACTGGCGTATTGTGACGAGCCAGTTGCTCGGCCACCATTGACCAGACGTTTTCAATTGGTGAGAGATCTGGAGAATGTGCTGGTCAGGGCAGCAGTCGAATATTTTCTGTATCCAGAAAGGCCGACACAGGACCTGCAAAATGCGACCGTGCATTATCCGGCTGAAATGTAGGGTTTCGCAGGGATCGAATGAAGGGCAGAGCCACGGGTTGTAACACATCTGACATGTAATGTCCACTGTTCAAAGTGCCGTCAATGCGAACAAGAGGTGACTGACGTGTAACCAATGGCACCCCGCACCATCATGTCGGGTGATACGCCAGTATGGCGTGACGAATACACGCTTCCAATGTGCGTTCACCGCGATGTCGCCAAACACGGATGCGACCATCATGATGCTGTAAACAGAACCTGGATTCATCCGAAAATATGACGTTTTGCCATTCGTGCACCCAGGTTCGTCGTTGAGTACACTATCGCAGGCGCTCCTGTCGGTGATGCAGCGTCAAGGGTAACCGCAGCCACGGTCTCCGAGTTACAGTCCATTCTGCTGCAAACGTCGTCGAACTGTTAGTCCAGATGGTTGTTGTTTTGCAAATGTCCTCATCTGTTGACTCAGGGATCGAGACGTTGCTGCACGATCCGTTACAGCCATGCGGATAAGAGGCCTGTCATCTCGACTGCTAGTGATACGAGGCCGTTGGGATCCAGCACAGCATTGCGTATTACCCTCCTGAACCCACCGATTCCATATTCTGCTAACAGTCATTGGATCTCGACCAACGCGAACAGCAATGTCGCGATACGACAAACCGCAATCGCGATGGGTTCAATCCGACCTTTATCAAAGTCGGAAGCGTGATGGTACGCATTTCTCCTCCTTACACGAGGCATCACAACAACGTTTCACCAGGCAACGCCGGTCAACTGCTGTTTGTGTATGAGTAATCGGTTGGAAACTTCCCTCGTGTCAGCACGTTATAGGTGTGTGACTTGAAATACCTGACCAATCGTTCAGCGGCACCGTTTGACTGTGGCGAAAACGGCGCGGACGTCAGATGTTGAATACCATTGGCCTTGCAGAATGACAAATTCTGCGGACATGAATTGTGGGCCATTGTCGGAAACAATAGTCTGTGGAAGACCTTCAATGCAAAAGATAGCGGATAACGCTTGGATGGTGGCAGATGACGTCGTGGAAGACATCCGGACAACAAAAGGAAAATTACTGAATGAATCTATCACAACCAACCATCGAGCATTCCAGAATGGACCAGCAAAATCGATGTGTAAGCGTTGCCAAGGGGAAGTGGCTTTTGGCCATGCAAAGAATTTCCGCGGTGGTGCTGATTGTTGTTCGGCACACACCATGCAAGGAGATCACATATTCGTAATCGCGGCATCAATTCCGAACCAAGTACAGTGCTGACGAGCAAGTTGTTTCGTTCTCACTATACCCCAATGTCCTTGGTGGAGAAGCTTTAAGACAGAGGACTGTAACGAACGCGGTACCACGACCCTCGACTGATCATTATCAGAACGCAACAGCAAAACACCACGTCATACAAAAAGTCTCTCCTTGCGAGCAAAAAATCGGCGAACCAACGGGTCCCTGATCCGTGACTTTGACAAGGACCATTGCGTAGCAACAAAACGCAGAACGGTAACAAGGAGAGGGTCGGCAGCTGTGGCTGTAGCTACAAGACGAAAATCAATCGGAAACGATTCGACCACGTCATCGGTTTCCGCATCAATGAACATGCAATCAACTTCGGAGGAATCGAATGCCCTATCCTCAGCAACAGGCAATCGGGACAACGCATCGGCGTTTCCGTGCTTAGCAGTGGACCGATACAAAATATCGTAGCGGTACTGCGAGAGGAAAATAGACCAGCGAAAGATTTTCTGCGCTGTACGTGGAGGTACAGGCTTGGTCGGATGAAAAAGCGATGTCAAAGGTTTGTTGTCCGTGATTATGGTAAAGTGACGACTATACAAGAAATCATGAAACTTTGTAACACCAAATACGAAAGCCAATGCTTCTTTCTCGATCTGTGAATAATTTCTTTGAGCAGACGAGAGCAATTTCGACGCAAAGGCAATAGGGCGATCGTGCGATCCATCTTTGTGCGCAAGCACAGCACCGATCCCGAAATCCGATGCATCCACCATCAACAAAAGGGGCTTCTGGGGATGGAATGGCGTAAGGCAAGTATTGGAAAGCAACGCCGATTTCAACCGGCGAAAGGCGCGTTAGAATTCCGTCGTCCAGACGAACGGAACACCTTTACGGCGTAAGCGATGAAGCGGAGCTGAAATGGAAGAGGCATGCGGCACATAGCGATGGTAATAATTTATTTTTCCCAGAACACTCTGCAGCTGCTTCAAATTCTGCGGCGACGGCAAGTCTTGTATGAAACGAAGGTGCGTAGGACTGGGATGTATGCCTTGGGCATTGAGTACTTGTCCCAAGTATGGCAAGTCCCGAGCAAAAAACACATTTGTCCTTTCGCAAGCCAAGACCATTTTGTCGCAAGACCTGAAATAATGTTCTGAGATTGGCCAAATGTTCTTCCGTCTTTCCGGAGATCACAATATCGTGTAAATAATTTTGTGCAGTAGGGACCGACGCACAAACAGTTTGTAGATATTGCTGGAACAATGCAGGGGCGGATGCACACCAGAATGGCAGTCGTTTGAATCGATACAAACCAAGATGCGTGTTAACCACCAAAACGCGCTGGGATTCTTCGTCCACCGGTATTTGCAAGTACGCATCTGCGTGGTCCAACTTCGAAAAATATTTATCCGGGCACAGTTTGTCAAAAAGATCTTCCGGGCGGGGTAAAGGAAAAGTTGCAATCACTAGTTGTGGATTCACTGTTGCCTTTAAGTCCACACACAGTCAATTTTCCGGAAAGTTTTGGCAAAATTACTAAGGGTGATGCCCAGAAAGAAGCCTGCACACGTTCAATTACACCTTGTGATTCCAATTCGTGTAATGTTTTTGCGACCTCATCACGCAATGCGTGGGGAACACTGCGCGCTCTGAAAAATTTCGGTTGCGCGGTTACTTTCAGTTCCAAATGTGCTTAATAGTTCTTAGCGAATCCGAGGCCCGGTGCAAAAATGTCCGAAAATTCTTCACAAAGACGAGAAACACTGTCTGAAGGCACAGTCTGGTTCACTGATAGGACCTTATTTACTATAGACAAGTTAAACAACTGAAATAAATCGAAACCAAACAAGTTCACTGCAGAAGAAGAACGAAGGACGTAAAATGACACAAGTTTTGTTTGTCCTTTGTATGTTGCAAGAAGGCTGCACTGTCCTAACACAGGGATCTTTTTTCCTGAATAGCTAGTTAACATTTGCGGCACGCAACGGAGGTGTTCCCAGCAGTTTGTAAGTGTCTTGATTGATCAGTGAAACTGCAGCTCGGGTATCGAGCTTGAATGGCATCACTTTACCGTTAATGTCCAAATCTACGAAAAGTTTATTGCCCTGCTGACAAGAGCGACTGTCTCGTGCAACGTGAACTGACACTGGTACATAATCACTTGCGACTTGACAGGAGTTCCGGCGATGTCGACGCACACTATTTTTGGGACGAACACAGTCGCTGTTAGTGAGAGAGGCACTGCGCGGAGCGGAATGGACTACATGAATTTCCATGGCCGAAGTTTCGCGAGCCTGAGTATCCTTGGTTCGATTCCGATTCCGGCGCGAAACAAAGAGCCTGTAACGGGTTTGAGCTTCCGATCGAAGCTTTTTCTGGCAAACACTCTGAACATATCCTTTTTTATTACAATAAAAGCAAATAGTTTGGCGTGACGGGCAATTCTCACGCGAATGTTTAGTAGCACAGTGCGGGCATGATTTGATCACTGCATTGGCTTCCCGGCGCGACACACGTGGCTGAGAGCCTGGCGGCAGCGGCGCGGCCCGGCGCAAGGACTGTTTACTGTTCCGTGCAGCTCGCCCGGCGGGCCGGTTAACCTGACACACTGCTGACGAAGTTTCAAATGATTCCTGAGCAAAGTCAAGTGTGTCCTGCCGATCCAATATATCCATCATTTGTTGAAGGGAGGGATTTACTGGTTTCAAAATCTGTTCCCTTATACGAACATCAGAAACGTTCTGTGCAATTGCATCTCACGTACCATAGTATCTGAATAAGGGAGTCCACATTGACACTCAAAAGCACAATCCCTAGTAAGGCTTCACAATGTTGCAACCCACTCCCGATTAGTCTGACCTGCCGTACGTTTTGTACGGAAGAAGGTATACCGTTTCGCAACTACATTGACTGATTCTTTGAAATATGCATCTAATGCAGACAAAATTTCTTCTTAGGACAGAGTTGCAACGTCGCGTCGGGGAAATAATTTGACTATCACACGGTAAGTGGTCACGCTGACAGAAGACAATAAATAAGGCTGCCGCTCGTTACCTTGAATTCTGTAGGCGGCGAGATGGAATCCAAATTGGCGTGACCACTCCGTCCAGCTTTCCAGTGCAGCATCAAAAGGTCGAAAAGTGGGCGCAACAGCGTGTTGTGGCTGCGGTAGCGGTGAAGCGGCTGCTGCCGCATCGTTTTGCATCGCACGTTGACCCTACACGAGCTGTCCAAGGGCATCCAGTAAGGCCTGCGTCTGCTGATTCTCTAAGCGATATAATTCGGACAGTACATCTGGAGATTGTGGCGAAGACATTACACAAGTAAATCAGGGCAATTTAGAAAAGAACGCGGTATTGCCTCGTCGCCAATGTTGTGGTTGACAGGAGAGCCAACAATGTTTTTCTAAAGGAGGTCGAAATGCAAGCGTCTCAGCTCACGCAGGCTGGCGTGAGGTCTGGAACATGACAAGGGAATTAGAATTGAGAAAAACGGACGTAGCTGGTGGAATACTTAACTTTAATCCATTAATGGAGAACGTCGCTCTTTATGGTACATGGTTCACAATATCAATAGTACGGATACTGGTGCCTTGCTAGGTCGTAGCAAATAACGTAGCTGAAGGCTATGCTAACTGTCGTCTAGGCAAATGAGAGCGTACAAGTCAGTGAACCATCGCTAGCAAAGTCGGCTGTACAACTGGGGCGAGTACTAGGAAGTGTCTCTAGACCTGACGTGTGGCGGCGCTCGGTCTGCAATCACTGATAGTGGCGACACGCGGGTCCGACGTATACTAACGGACCGCGGCCGAATTAAAGGCTACCACCTAGCAAGTGTGGTGCCTGGCGGTGACACCACAATATCACATGTAGTATTAGACTTTACTGTGCACAGTTCAAACTGTAAAAGATTATGCCAAGCCTTTCAATGAGATGCACCCGCCAGTCTAAAAATAAAACAATAGTGATTTAGTAACAAATACGTGGTATGGTACCTTAGAACCAGTAACACATAATATATATTCTGGGCGATCTTTTGTGTGTGTGTGTGTGTGTGTGTGTGTGTGTGTGTGTGTGTGTGTGTGTGTGTGTTCTGTGCTATAATAATAATGGAAAACCATAATTGGCTTACACCATCGCAGCATAGTCACTTCACACTATATTGTGTTACAGCTATTGGAACCTACAGGTGATATATGAAGGAGAACGGCCAACTACACAACTTAGTGTAAAATGTAAGTAGTAGATTACAGTTACGAGGAAAATGATTTCATTTAGAGATCATATTTTTAGGTCTTAGAGTACTAGCCTATTCATAGGTCGCGCATCATGTGTCATATTACGTGTGCACATGTAACATTCATTGTTGTGTTGACACCACTAGGGAATATTTCAGGCATCCTCATTTGGCATGGTAGTTAAACCAAAAACTAAAATCTCTATTGGTAAATTATTAAAAGGAGAAACAGAATGATTTAAACCAACATAAATATTTATGCATAATACGCGAAGTTATTTACAATTTGTACAGAAACCAGATGGCAGTTATTAGAGTCGAGGGGCATGAAAGGGAAGCAGTGGTTGGGAAAGGAGTGAGACAGGGTTGTAGCCTCTCCCCGATGTTATTGAATCTGTATATTGAGCAAGCAGTAAAGGAAACAAAAGAAAAATTTGGAGTAGGTATTAAAATTAATGGAGAAGAAGTAAAAACTTTGAGGTTCGCTGATGACATTGTAATTCTGTCAGAGACGGCAAAGGACTTGGAAGAGCAGTAGAACGGAATGGACAGTGTCTTGAAAAGAGGATATAAGATGAACATCAACAAAAGCAAAACGAGGATAATGGAACGTAGTCAAATTAAATCGGGTGATGCTGAGGGAATTAGATTAGGAAATGAGACACTTAAAGTAGTAAAGGAGTTTTGCTATTTAGGAAGTAAAATAACTGATGATGGTCGAAGTAGAGAGGATATAAAATGTAAACTGGCAATGGCAAGGAAAGCGTTTCTGAAGAAGAGAAATTTGTTAACATCGAATATAGATTTATGTATCAGGAAGTCGTTTCTGAAAGTATTTGTTTGGAGTGTAGCCATGTATGGAAGTGAAACATGGACGATAACTAGTTTGGACAAGAAGAGAATAGAAGCTTTCGAAATGTGGTGCTACAGAAGAATGCTGAAGATTAGATGGGTAGATCACGTAACTAATGAGGAGGTATTGAATAGGATTGGGGAGAAGAGAAGTTTGTGGCACAACTTGACTAGAAGAAGGGATCGGTTGGTAGGACATGTTTTGAGGCATCAAGGGATCACAAATTTAGCATTGGAGGGCAGCGTGGAGGGTAAAAATCGTAGAGGGAGACCAAGAGATGAATACACTAAGCAGATTCAGAAGGATGTAGGTTGCAGTAGGTACTGGGAGATGAAGAAGCTTGCACAGGATAGAGTAGCATGGAGAGCTGCATCAAACCAGTCTCAGGACTGAAGACAACAACAACAACAACAACGCGAAGTTGAATTTCCAGTAATTATGCATTCATAAAATATCCAAATTCCATATAGATAAACCAACTGGGGGAAGGGGGCAGAGGATGCTCCAGTAATGTAGCGTATTGGTTAAGACACTGACCTAAAGAAACTCAGGTGAATGCAAGGAAGGTGTCTACGAAACGAGCTCAGCAGCTTTTGTTCTGCACACGTATGTGAATGAGCTAGTACTCCATGTGTAGTGAACGTGCTGTCACACGGTGGTATCGTTAGACTCTGTACCGAATACGAGAAAGAACTGGTTCCTCCGTTAGTAATAGTTGCAAGTACCTGTAACAATAGAGCCACTGGAAAAAGGTGCATGTAGTTCCAATCTAGAAGAAACATCCAAATGGCATACTCTGACTTCCTCCTTTTTCCACAGACAAAGAAATTTGTGGCTTGGAACCAATGAAGAGGGAATAGCAGCAGTAGAAGACCAATTTTCAGGCTTTCCAGAGTTGTGTGTCATGGACATAAAATGCTGCCTGCAAAAGTGTTGCGCAAAGTGTATTGAAGTGCATGTAGAGTATGTTGAATAACAAGAGAAATTTTGACAAAAATTCGTATTTTACTTTTACGTGGAGGACTAGGAACTTTACACTACACACACAAAGCCCCATAGATCTTACATTGTCTGGTCCTGTTAACTATACTACATTGCAACCTCCTTCCTATGTGACTTAGTAGTAAACATTGTGTATGTTAGTACTTGCTTTAATTACATTTGAATTTATTGTTTTTGTTCTGTAAAATAAACACTGTGGAAACTGTTATGAAACTGTATTTCAACTAAATATTTAGGGATTACAGTTACGAATATATTAAATTGGGACGATAACATAGATAATCTTGTGGGGAAAGCAGACCAAAGACTGCCATTTAATGGCAGGATCCTCAGAATATGCAACAGGTCTGGTAAAGAGAGTGCTTTCACTACACTTGTCCGCCACCTTTTGGTGTAATGCCGTGCGGTGTGGGAACCACATCAGGTAGGACTGACGGAGGACATCGTGAAAATTCAGTGAAGGGCACTTCATTTTGAATTATAACGAAATATGGGAGAGAATGCCATGGATATGATATGCGAATTTGAGTGGCAGTCATTAAAACAAAGGGGTTTCTCGTTGCGGCAGAATCTTCTGATTAAAATTTAAATCATCAACTTTCTCCTCAGAGTGTGAAAATATTTTGTTGGTCTTCATCTTCATAGCGAGAGATGACCATCATAATAAAGTAAAAGAAAGCAGAGATCGCACGGAGAGATTTAAGGGTTCGTTTCTCCCGCGCGCTGTTAGTGTGTGGAAATGTAGAGAAAGAGCTTGAAGGTGATTCGATGAACCCTCTGCCAGGCACTTAATTGTGAACCACAGAGGAATAATGTAGATGTGGATGTAGGTGAACTACCTATTTAATGCAATCCTGGATAAGCTAGTCGTTCCCTGAGGGAAAAAATGCCATTACATTTTAATGTAATTTTCTACTAAGTGGTAGGGAAAACAGTAATGCATTTTGTGCATCGAGCCTTGGCACGCACTGCGACAGCTTAGTGATTCTCCGTTTAGCTACCGTCAAAGTCAGTCAGCTTCAAACTAGTGAAATGATACGAAAGTTAAATTGCCTCTGACGGAAAAATACAGAGACAAGCGGGCCGTATTGATGATTGTTCCAGGATCTAGTAATAAAAGTCCAGATTTAATACAGCGGGGAATGCTGCTAGTTGAAAGCGACCGAATAGTCGTGCAGAACTGGGGCATAACTTGCTTTGTACTGTTTGAAAAATCCGCAAAATTCTAACTGGAAGCTACATAGCATTGTGCAAATGTAATAAAGCAAAATATTTCATCACTGCTTTTAGTTTTGCAAAGGGAGATCAGCTTTCTTTCTTTATGCTTCTCGTATTTGAAAAGGACAATATATGTGTTTGTTGCAATGTTATAGGTACGTCTGTAATCATTTTCCAGATAATTCTTCCTTTTCTTGTCCTGAGTACATTCTATTTAACAAGAATTTCATTAGTGGGTTTTGACTGTTTTATTTGGTATAGTGTGGTAGTCTCGACATTCTGCTTTAACTTAACCATTTTAATAGAGCAACTTACTCTTTTTTTCAATGTGGTAAAGAATGAACCATGAAGGCCTCAAATTTCCGAAATATTTTCTTGAGTACTTTCGTGAAATGGATGCTCCCATCTGTTAATACACACCAAGACAAAAAATACTATACACTAGTAATGAATTATCCGAATGGGAGGAAATTGGAAGATGTGACGTACATATACAGAGAAACAAATGACCACAATTTCCGGGAAATTGGATGATTTATTCAAGAGAAAGAGCTTCACAAACTGAGCAACTCAATAACGCGTCGGTACACCTCTGACCGTCGGCATTAATTGTTAGACGTATTGGATGTCCTCCTGAAGGATATCGTTCCAAATTCTATACAACTGATCTGGTTGAAGAGCCCTGTCCAATACGATCTAGCTTCTCAAATGGGGAGACAACCGTGACCTTGCTGGCATGGGAAGTGTTTGCAAACACGAAGAAAAAAATGTTCAAATGTGTGTGAAATCTTATGGGAATTAACTGCTAAGGTCATCATTCCCTAACCTTACACACAAATTAACCTAAATTATCCTAACGACAAACACACACACCTATGCCCGAGGGAGGACTCGAACCTCCGCCGGGACCAGCCGTACAGTCCATGTCTGCAGCGCCAGACCGCTCGGATAATCCCGCGCGGCAACATTAGGACAAGCAGTAGAAACTCTCATCGTTTCCGGGCGGGCATTATCTTGTTGAAATGTATGCTCAGGTTGGTTTGGCATGATGGCAGCAAAACGGGACAAAGAATATCGCCAGTGCCGTGGATGACAACCAAAAAGGTCGTGCTATGGAATGAAATGGCACCTCAGACCATGACTCCTGGCGACAATCAGGCTTGTATTCCACCGCTGTCTGGGGCGTCTACAAACACGTCTTTGCTTGTCATCGGGGCCCGGGCTGGAGTCGAGTTGTCTTCACTGATGAGTCCCGCTTCGAACTCAGCCCCGATGACTAGCATAGACGTGCTGGAGACGGCCTGGACAGCGGTTGGGTACCAATATGACTGTCAGCCGCCATTCGGCCCGCAACCAGGAGCAATACTCTTGGGTGCCATTACCTTTCGTAGCAGACCTCTTTCGTTATCATCCGCGGTACCCTTAAAGCATAGCGGTACTTCGACGATATTTTACGGTCAGTTTTGGGCTTAAATTTCAGCAAGTTAAATGCCCACCCGCACACTGCAATATTCTTGTATTCGTGCTTGCCAAAACCCATCCTGGCCAGAAAGTTCGCCAGATCTCTTCCCAATTGAGAGAGCTTGGAGCTCTGTGGGCAGAGCCCTCCAGCCAGCTCGGCATTTTGACGGTCTTGACGATCTAACGGGGCAATTGCACAGAATCTGGCACTAAAACCCTCAGGAGGACGTCTGGTAACACTGTCAATGCCCAGCCGAATAACTGCTTGCATAAGGGCCAGAGGTGGACCAACGCGTTATTGACGTGCTCAGTTCGTGAAGCTCTCACACTCTCGAATAAATCATTCAGTTTTTCTAAAATTATAATCAGTTGTTTGTCCGTACATGTACCTCAAAGAATGGGTCTTAACATCTGAGGTCATCAGTCACCTAGACTTAGAACTACTAAAACCTAACTGACCTAAATACATCACACACATCCATGCCGGAGGCAGGATTCGAACCTGCGGCCGTAGCAGCAGTGCGGTTCCGGACTGAAGCGCCTAGAACCGCTCGGTCACAGCGGCCGGCCATGTACGTCACATCTACCGATTACCGTCCCAGTCGGATCATTCCTTCGTGGTGGGTATTTCTTTCTTTTTCCTCGTCTTCTTAGAATGTATTTCACGAACGATGTGTATAAAAATTGTAAACTATTTTTATCACTCTGGCAGAACATAAAAGTTTAACGAAGTCTTCTAATGACAGACGACTTCTACTGGAATAAACATACGAAACTACTGAATTGGCTAAAGTATAAAACAAATAATCGTCCTACTGGGTCTGGTGCCCGACTACATATATAACAGATTTACAACTCAAATTCTAGGGATGAGTTGAACTTCCTCAGTTTTAAGTACTGGCATCGCAAAAAAATGGCTCAAATGGCTCTGAGCAATATGGGACATAACTGCTGAGGTCATCAGTCTCCTAGAACTTAGAACTACTTAAACTTAACTAACCGAAGGGCATCACACACATCCATGCCCGAGGCCGGATTCGAACCTGCGACCGTTGCGGTCGCTCGGTTCCAGACTGTAGCGCCTAGAACCGTTCGGCCACCCCGGCCGGCTTGGCATCGCTCTCATGAGGAAAAAAGCGTGTAGCAGAATCATTACATGAGTAATCACTGAAAGCATCAGCGTTAAAGTGCTTTAGAAGTAGACATGTAATTGTGTATTAGGTTCGTAGGAATTGCTATAGCCTCGAAAGCGGCAAATAGTGTTTTTCAGGTCACGGCTAGCTAATTTAAATGTTATCACTTAAAGGGAACATTATTTTG
The DNA here is from genome assembly GCF_023897955.1 of Schistocerca gregaria. Taxonomy (NCBI): domain Eukaryota; kingdom Metazoa; phylum Arthropoda; class Insecta; order Orthoptera; family Acrididae; genus Schistocerca; species Schistocerca gregaria. The sequence goes on along the minus strand of NC_064931.1, from coordinate 171,886,232 downwards.
ACTTTGCTTTTGTGAAGTTACTGCAGTGAAATTTAGTATGTCGTGTTACATAGCGATGTGTCATTGTGTAGTTTCTGCCTAACTACACTTTAACATTAACCTGCCAGGATCCTTACTTCCTCCGTTTAACGATAAACTGAATATTCTATATGACTAATTTCAAGCAACAAGTATTTCGTATCTTTCGTGATTAAATTAGATCGGTATAGGAACTCTGATTTCTTTCGCCCGTCACAAACTTGACCTCGTAGGAACGTGAACTCTCATGACAGTATCAACTTACTAACAACTGTATCAAAGGGAGCTGCTGTGTTGGTGAGAACGTTTCTATCGTCAGGATGTGTAGAATAGTTTGTTGTGCCATGTGACTCCTGGGTTGTCATCTTGAGTAGGATCCATGACGGGCAGCACGTTCGGTAGCTGTGAACTTAACTCCTATCAGATCGTGGGTGCTAGTTGTGCGGGATCTTCCATTTTCAACCGTTTACAGGTACTGAGCTTTTCACACGCCGGAGGGGCCAATTGTGTACCGTCAGCACTAAGTTTCCGGGAAAATCACTGCCGCCAGAGTCAATTACCGTGGACAACAATGTGCTAATCACACTAAGCATCGTCGATTATTGCAGACTGGGCCACTTAGCTAATAACGACTATGGGTGATGATGCAATCTGTACGTTCACATAAACCAACGAAAAGCTCCAGTTTTGCTAGAAGTTGTGGTTGTATGTACCTTAACAAGAGGGGATACATACAACGACGAGGAGGACGCAGAACATCTCACTGACAAGTGATACCATTTGGAAATGTAGGGATTGACCTAGTAGACTGTATTCCTAATCTGATTGGAAGATGTGAAACCTACTTTCACTTCCTCTCCCACTCTTCAACGTTCCCTACTGAGGACGACTCCTTCCATTATACCTTTGATAACTTCAGGCAGTGGAGGATAAACCACAGACGAACTCGTAGTATCAGTGGTCAAGATGTTTCTGAGATTTGATAGTCAGTCTAGAGATTGAATATAGGATAAAACCCTCGTCCTGCAACAGTGAGTATGGTGAGCCAGACCTTCACGACAGATCGTAATCGTATTGCTCCCCAGGACCAGTAAGACAAATATCCACATTCGAGTCTTGATGTAGCAAACAGTTTTAAAATGTCAGGATTGTTCATCAGTGCATACAGCACAGCTGACTGAAAGTTTCGTTTGAGAGTCAGGATTTGTCTGTGTGTATGGCGGAGGGGAGTTATAAATCACAGATTCATCAAAGTGATGCTGATGTGATACGTACATCTACGCCTACCTCTGCACACCGTAAGCCATAATACAATGTATGGTGACTGGACGTTCCCAACTTCATGGTCTAATTACGCTTGACACTTGGGAAGAAAATTTTCCAATATCCACTCCTCTGATCTCATTGACATGGTCATTAGGCGAAATCCGTATAAGTTGTGAGAGTAATATCTCCTCGAATTGGACTAGTTTGTATATGTTAGTACGGCTTTTCAAGAAACATCACGCTTCTCTTGTTACCTCGTCAATTGACGTTTCTTGAGCATATCTCTGACACACACATCTTGTCTAGCAAATTCCTGATGAATCGTATTTCTCCTTTCCGAGTCTTTTTTATCTTTCTCTCACCCCCTTTAAAATAATGCAACTTCATACGTCTTGGATCGGAGAATAATACCCACAATTGATTGAGTAATGATTTTGCAAGCTGGTCGGTTACACGTGCTTAGAATTCCTCCGATTAATCTCAGCCTGGTACTTGGTATTCCCACCTTAAACGGCTCGGGCCAGATACTCTCAAGTAAGTACTCCAGGACTCCAGGGAAAACGTTAAATGTATTCGCAGTTGATATTGAATGGAAAGACGACAACGAAAATTTGTGCCGGACTGGGACTCAAACATAATTTCCCGCTTATCGTGAGCGGTCGCCTTAGTATCCGTCCACGACCCACAGTCAGACGGAAACTTCCACATGTCGTCAACCATTTGTCTCCACACTGTAACTGTGTTTTCCATCACCTCGGTTCTGAGAGTTCCGGAACCTGTACACAAAATTGGAATAGAGATCAACATAAACATCATTTCCGCCCTTTTTCTTCCTCTTGGAAACCACACATTCCATGTTGTACCACCATGCAGGGAGACCTTCAGAGGTGGTGGTCCAGATTGCTATACACACCGGTACCTCTAATACACAGTAGATCATCCTCTTGTACTGATGCATGCATCTATCCGTCGTGGCATACTGTCCACAAGTTCATCAAGGCATTGTTGGTCCAGATTGCCCCACCCATCAACGGCGATTCGGCATAGATCCCTCAGAGTTGTTGGTGGATCACGTCGACCATAAACAGCCCGTTCCAATCCATCCCAGACATGTTCGACAGGGTTCATGTCTGGAGAATATGCTGAACACTGTAGCCGAGCGATGTCATTATCTTGAAAGAAGTCATTCACAAGGTGTTCACGATTCGGCCGCGAAATGTCGTCCATGAAGACGAATGCCTCGCGAATATGCTGCTGATATGGTTGCACTATCGGTCGGAGGATGGCATTCACGTATCGTACCGCCGTTTCGGCGCCTTCCATGACCACCAGAAGCGCACGTCGGGCCAACATAATGCCACCCCGAAACAGTAGGGAACCTCCACGTTGCTGCACTCCCTGGAGAGTGTGTCTAATGCGTCCAGCCTGACTGGGTTGCCTCCAAACACGTCTCCGACGATTGTCTGGTTGAAAGCATATGCGACACTCTTCGGTGAAGAGAACATGATGGCAATCCTGAGCGGTCCATTCGGCATGTTTTTGGGCCAATCTGTACCGTGTTGCATGGTGTCGTGCTTGCATAGATGGATCTCACCATGGACGTCGGGAGAGAATCAGCGCATCACGCAGCCTATTGCGCACAAATTGAGTTGTAACATGACGTTTTGTGGCTGCACGAAAAGCATTAATCAACATGTTGGCGTTGCTGTCATAGTTCCCCCGAGCCATCATCCGTAGGTAGCGGCCATCCACTGCAGTAGCAGCCCTTGAGTGGCCTGAGCGAGGCATGTCATCGACAGATCCTGTCTCTATGTATGTCCTCCATGTCCGAACTGCATTGCTTTGGTTCAGTGCGAAACACGTGGACACTTCTCTTGTTGAGAGTCCTTTCGGGCACAAAGTAACAATGCGGATGCGATCTAACCGCGGTATTAACCGTCTAGGGTGATACAAAACTTTTTTTGATTTGTGGATATTCCCATACATGCGAGATATTTTACTTGAAATTCGCTTGCCCGGAGTCCGCGGATAAACAGTATATTGCAGTGCCTGTTTTATTGCGAATTACGCTGCAATTTTCCTGTCGATATGCACGAATGTCCAAAGAATCATAGCATTGTAATTCTGAATAACACAGGCATGCATGTCCAAAGGGTCATAGCATCTTAATTCGGAAAAACAGAGGTACTGCAATATCGGGGAGAAAACATTGGTCCCCTACAGGAGACATCTGGCTAATGCCCCTCTAACCTAGATAATCGCCTCCATTCGGGGAGGAACAGCGTCTCCCAGCTTCTTCAGATATGCCACATTCAGTTGGAGTCCCTCAGTGCTGACTGATCCAGTAAGGCTACGAAATTACGAGAATGTTGATTGCTACGTTTCATCCACTGTTTCAAATACACTCCTGGAAATGGAAAAAAGAACACATTGACACCGGTGTGTCAGACCCACCATACTTGCTCCCGACACTGCGAGAGGGCTGTACAAGCAATGATCACACGCACGGCACAGCGGACACACCACGAACCGCGGTGTTGGCCGTCGAATGGCGCTAGCTGCGCAGCATTTGTGCACCGCCGCCGTCAGTGTCAGCCAGTTTGCTGTGGCATACGGAGCTCCATCGCAGTCTTTAACACTGGTAGCATGCCGCGACAGCGTGGACGTGAACCGTATGTGCAGTTAACGGACTTTGAGCGAGGGCGTATAGTGGGCATGCGGGAGGCCGGGTGGACGTACCGCCGAATTGCTCAACACGTGGGGCATAAGGTCTCCTCAGTACATAAATGTGGTCGCCAGTGGTCGGCGGAAGGTGCACGTGCCCGTCGACCTGGGACCGGACCGCAGCGACGCACGGATGCACGCCAAGACCGTAGGATCCTACGCAGTGTCATAGGGGACCGCACCGCCACTTCCCAGCAAATTAGGGACACTGTTGCTCCTGGGGTATCGGCGAGGACCATTCGCAAACGTCTCCATGAAGCTGGGCTACGGTCCCGCACACCGTTAGGCCGTCTTCCGCTTACGCCCCAACATCGTGCAGCCCGCCTCCAGTGGTGTCGCGACAGGCGTGAATGGAGGGACGAATGGAGACGTGTCGTCTTCAGCGATGAGAGTCGCTTCTGCCTTGGTGCCAATGATGGTCATATGAGTGTTTGGCGCCGTGCAGGTGAGCGCCACAATCAGGACTGCATACGACCGAGGCACACAGGGCCAACACCCGGCATCATGGTGTGGGGAGCGATCTCCTACACTGGCCGTACACCTCTGTTGATCGTCGAGGGGACACTGAATAGTGCACGGTACATCCAAACCGTCATCGAACCCATCGTTCGACCATTCCTAGACCGGCAAGGGAACTTGCTGTTCCAACAGGACAATGCACGTCCGCATGTATCCCGTGCCACCCAACGTGCTCTAGAAGGTGTAAGTCAACTACCCTGGCCAGCAAGATCTCCGGATCTGTCCCCCATTGAGCATGTTTTGGACTGGATGAAGCGTCGTCTCACGCGGTCTGAACGTCCAGCCCGAACGCTGGTCCAAATGAGGCGCCAGGTGGAAATGGCATGGCAAGCCGTTCCACAGGACTACATCCAGCATCTCTACGATCGTCTCCATGGGAGAATAGCAGTCTGCATTGCTGCGAAAGGGGATATACACTGTACTAGTGCCGACATTGTGCATGCTCTGTTGCCTGTGTCTATGTGTCCGTGGTTCTGTCAGTGTGATCATGTGATGTATCTGACCCCAGGAATGTGTCAATAAAGTTTCCCCTTCCTGGGACAATGAATTCACGGTGTTCTTATTTCAATTTCCAGGAGTGTAGTTAGTCATTTTCTGTCGGATTAAGATCAAATGATTCAGTAGACCAGTCGAGGTACAATAGGGTGCTTGAGTATTCGTCAAAATAAGAACGTAAGAGTGCACCTTCGTGAACACCGCAGTTGTTATCTTGAGGACGGGAGTGTCCACAGTATAAACATCGTGAAGATATAGAAGAAAGGGCAGCACTTGGTCAGCGAGAATGTACAAGTAAATATCTTGGTTCATGTTCTGATTTAGAGGGGAGTGGGTCCGGGTCATGCCACGAAAAACACCCCCATAATGTTACAGAGCACCTCTAGCCTGAACAAAGCTCTTCACACACAGCGAGTTAATCGCCTCATTAAGCAGCCGGCGCACTCGACGCCTTGCATCACTTAAAAGCTCAGAACCGCGTCTCGATGGACCACAGACGCGTGCAGTCACCTACTGTCCAGTTTCTATGTGTTTTCTCTCACTGAAGGCGTGCAACATTATGTGTCACTGGGAGCAATGGACTTTTACGAGAAACTGAATCCTCACGTCAACTACATACAAATCTCTTCATAATGTTCGCTCGGAAGCTTTTTGGGACGGACTTACATTTACTTACAGCAGCAATTTCTGTTGGATTTGAAACATTTCCAAGACATGACACTCGCCTAGGTCCATCTCGATTACGATCTTTTTTCCGACCGTGCTACATAGCTGTGACTGCTACAACAACCGTTGTAGGCACTTTGGACAGTCTGCGTCGACTCACCAATAGGTCAGGCAACTTCTTAACGATGTGGTCCAAACACGACAGTTCGTCTCTGCCGTTCCGTCACGTCTCCACGTCGCTGACTGCATAAAACCGTCTGGCATGTACACGTCACTTCCCTATCGTGACGTACGCCAGTGGAGGGAAGGAGAGAGGGGGGCACTTGATCTCCTAACACCAGTTCCGAACCATCTACAGCACTCGAAAACTACCTTTTAAGGGGGTGACTAATATTTTGTACGGAAGATTCCTTTTAAATACACTCTAACACAAAAAAGACATACTACGAAAGAATTACCCGAATGAGACAAAAGTCGGTAAATGTGATGTACACGTAGAGAGAAATAAATGATTACAATTTGGGAAAACTGGATGATTTATTCGACAGAAAGATCATCACTCCTCTTTGTCCCGCCATATGCTGGATGACAATCTGGTTGCTATCCCATCATTCTCCGAGGCGTATCCAGAAAGTCTTCGTTTGTATAGGGGTTCAGTTCGAAGCGGGATACATCACTGAAGGCAATTATACTCCAGTGAATGAGATTCCAGGCCGAATGTGTAAGACACCACAGCAAACGTGCTTGTTGATACACAGAGGTCATGGTGATCAGCACAAGAGGCGCCGTGAACTCAACCCTCTTTCTGTGAGCCGCCTATTAATGATCCTTCTGATCACTGAAGTTGCCCATCGGATTGACGATAATGATGAATCCGGGGCTCTGAGTGCCTCTCTGACGATTGCTCGGTCCTCACGTTCTGCCGTCTCTCTGGATTGACCGCTTCCCTCTTAACGCCATGGTTCACTCTTGCCTACCAACATCGTGGCATAGGTGCTATTCAGATGTGGAGCTATTCACCGACTACTCCAACCGGCTTCTTTGAGCTCAACTACACGGCCTCTCTCAAATGCTGACATCTGCGTGTATTGTTCACGCGCTTGTCTGCGTTGCATGTTTGCAGTCAGAGTATTTCCCAACCACGATATTATTGCACCTGGCCTCCAGCGGCCATTATCGAATACACGTAGTCATGACGTGGTTAACAAGTGCAGTTGTGTCTAAGGAAAATGATTGCATTATCAGTGCTTTCAGATCAGTTGGGGGCAGCCTATCAGCGTGTCCTCCCGAAATATCGCCAGTAATGGGGTGTAAAGCTAGTTCGCGTGCGTAGTATAACACTACACGTGCACCCTGGGTAACGCTAAATGAACTAGCACATACTGGCAGTCAGATAATGTCAGGATATCCTGACTATAAGAAACTTTCAGAAAGAGTTATGTCACCAGACAAACCAAACGGCCCTTCTTATGTCCCTCTGACCAGGAAACTCGGACCTGTGGTTCCAATTTGTCCCATAAACGTAGAAGGCATAAGCTATGCTAAGTGCCAGTTTCTATCAAAACTACAAAAAAATGACAACATTGACTTGGTTGCTATACAGGAAACCCATTGTAATACAGTGCAACAACTAATTAAAAGGGGCAAAATACCAGGCTATGAGCTGTTGGGAGCGACCTATCATAGGTCTTATGGAGTAGCCACATATGTCATATTGAAAACGCTTTCCTAATTTCTACATCCACCAACGAAGACATTCATAATGTTGTCACAAAAATCGGAAGCATTACCGTTGAAGAGTGATCCAGAAGAGCCTATAATGGGAGCCCCGACGACTTCCTGCTCGTAACTCCAGAGTCGATAGATTATATTAATAGACTTGATGTTTGTTTGTAATCCTTAAACTTTGTTATATTAATGATGTTTATTTGCAATTATTAACGTTTGTTATATTAGTGATTTGTCTGTTTCTTTCTTATGTGTCTGTATTGCCGTACGATAAATAAATAAAATAGCCAGTAATGCAGTACGGTGTTACCGATACTCATGATACCCCTGAGAGTGGGACTCAGTAGAAGACGTCGCAAAATTGGATACATTCAGGTGAAAAAGGGCTTATATTCGAAGTTATACAATTTTCGCCGGAATAAAAAAAGCAGTATCAGGAATCCTACCAGTACAGAAAACGATCTTTCGGCGGAAAAAAAATGGTAGAGAAGTAACAAACTGCAGCAAAACACAATATGAAAGTCTTTAAGAATGCGAAAGCTGCCGAGGAAGAGGTTAAAACTCCCAGAAAACAAAGGCGTTCTAGAAAATCAGCTTGTCTTGATGACTTCGTTATAACACATACTAGAAAAAAATGGTGTGTTACGAGCAGGAGAAGGACATTTCAACAGTGAGAAACTTTCTTATATTTTCAAAAACTGAGATGACTTTTCAGTGGGAAGGAAACTTCCGAAAATTGTTAAAGAAATAAAAAAAATTGTCCTAACAGATCGTTTCGTCATTTTTACAAAGCATACGGAATACTTGGGAGCAACCATAAATAATGAAAAGGGACAAATAAACCAGTGATATTCGCAAAAGGAACGTGGGTTCATATGCATTGTACAATGGTTTGCTGGCAGCATGAAGTAGTTCTGGGTGTAATGACTAACAGCACTGCTGGTTAAAGGGCTATTGTTGCCCATGCTCGAGGAGCAACAATTTCATAAATGGAGCCGAGTTATGATTCTAAATCTAAATCCGAATGTTATCACGATGATGTGAATGTGGATAATAATCGTAAATGGTTAGAAGAAAAGCGGATTCCTAACATCACAGCAGATAATATTGTTGTTCTTGATGACGCACTGCCGGCAGGAGTGGCCGTGCGGTTCTAGGCGGTACAGTCTGGAGCCGAGCGACCGCTACGGTCGCAGGTTCGAATCCTGCCTCGGGCATGGTGTGTGTGATGTCCTTAGGTTAGTTAGGTTTCATTAGTTCTAAGTTCTAGGCGACTGATGACCTCAGAAGTTAAGTCGCATAGTGCTCAGAGCCATTTGAACCATTTGATGACGCACTCCATCATATTGTTTAGGCAAATAAAACTACAACTACTGTAATACGCAAAAAGGATGTAATTGGACGGCACATTTGGAAAAACATTAGTTCTGAACCGAGCTACACTATAAATTAGCTTTTACAAATTGTGTGTTACAATGAGCCCACAGCAGTTTTTAAAATAAACATAGTTTTAGTGTTCTGAGGCTCCCACCTACCATACCACTGTGATAGGAACCATACAGCGCTCATGTGGAATACAATGAAACAAAAAAACTGGAGAAAAAACGTGTCTTCATTAATTTAACTACTGTAATTCAATATCCAAAGAATCGGTATCTAAGAATGGTTCAAATGGCTCTGAGCACTATGGGACTTAACATCTAAGGTCATCAGTCCCCTAGAATTTAGAACTACTTAAACCTAACTAACCTAAGTATGTAGCACACATCCATGCCCGAGGCAGGTCGCGCGGTTCCAGACTGAAGCGCCTAGAACCGCTCGGCCACTCAAACCGACTGTGTATGAGATTACCCAATATGATTTAAAAGCTTGTGAAAATGTAGAAGGAACTGAAAGTGAATACTGGCACAGAGATGGCATTATACACTACTGGCCATTAAAATTGCTACACCACGAAGATGACGTCCTACAGACGCGAAATTTAACCGACAGGAAGAAGATGCTGTGATATGCAAATGATTAGCTTTTCAGAGCATTCACACAGGGGTGGCGACGGTGCGGACACCTACAACGTGCTGACATGAGGAAAGTTTCCAACAGATTTCTCATACACAAACAGAAGTTGACCGGCGTTGCCGGGTAAAACGTTGATGTGATGCCTCGTGTAAGGAGGAGAAATGCGTACCATCACGTTTCCGACTTTGATAAAGGTCGGATTGAACACTATCGCGATTGCGGTTTATTGTATCGCGACATTGTAGCTCGCGTTGGTCGAGATCCAATGACTGTTAGCAGTATATGGAATCGGTGGGTTGAGGAAAGTAATACGGAACGCCGTGCTGGATCCCAACGGCCTCGTATCACTAGCAGTCGAGATGACAAGCGTCTTATCCGCATGGGTGTAACGGATCCTGCAGCCACGCCTCGATCCCTGAGTCAACAGATGGGGACCTTTGGAAGACAACAACCCTCTACACGAACAGTTCGACGACGTTTGCAGCAGTATGGACTATCAGCTCGGAGACCATGGCTGCCGTTACCCTTGATGCTGCATCACAGGCAGGAGTGTCTGAGATGGTGTACTGAACGACGAACCTGGGTGCACGAATGGCAAAACGTCAGTTTTTCGTATGAATCCAGGTTCTGTGTACAGCATCATGATGGTCGCATCCGTGTTTGGCGACATGGCGGTGAACGCACATTGGAAGCGTGTATTCGTAATCGCCATACTGGCGTATCACCCGGCGTGATGGTGTGGGGTGCCATTGGTTTGCCTGCCAGAGTGGCCGAGCGGTTCTAGGCGCTTCAGTCTGGTACCGCGTGACTGCTACGGGCGCAGGTTGGAATCCTGCCTCGGGCATGGATGTGTGTGATGTCCTTAGGTTAGTTAGGTTTAAGTAGTTCTAAGTTCTAGGGGACTGATGACCTCAGCTGGTAAGTCTCATAGTGCTCAGAGCCATTTGAACCATTCTATTTATATATTTATTTTCTTGGCATGGGTTACAGGGCCGGTCACCTCTTGTTCACATTGACGGCATTTTGAACAGTGGACGTTATATTTCAGATGTTTTACCACCCGTGACTGTACCCTTCATTCGATACCTGCGAAACCCTACATTTCAGCAGGATAATGCACGACCACATGTTGCAGGTCCTGTACGGGCCTTTCTGGACACAGAAAGTGTTCGACTGCTGCCCTGGCCAGCACATTCTCCAGTTTTCTCACCAACTGCAAACGTCTGTTCAATGGTGGCCGAGCAACTGGCTCGTCACAATACGCCGGTCACTACTCTTGATTAACTGTGGTATCGTATTGAAGCTGCATGGGCAGCTGTACCTGTACACGCCATTCAAGCTCTGTTTGACTCAATGCCCAGGCGTATCAAGGCCGTTACTACGGCCAGGGCTGGTTGTTCTGGGTACTGATTTCTCAGGATCTATGCACCCAAATTGCATGTCAGTTCTAGTGTAATATATTTGTCCAATGAATACCCGTTTATCATACGCATTTCATCTTGGTGTAGCAATTTTAATGGCCAGTAGTGTAGAAGAAGTAATGGAAAACGCAATAATCAATGTTGGTCTGAAAACTGAAAATCAGTATCCAGAACATGACGGCAACAGTGATATGGGAAAAGACATGGCGGTTGAAATCGGAAAGGTTCCAATGAAACTGATACAGCCGATGAATAACTTGTAATCTACCGCTTGTGTCGTGGACCATCCACTTTACAACTCAAATCACATTGAATAAATGTAGCAGTGCCTTCCTATCTTCCCTTCGCAACACCAGTTACGTGCTGACTCACGACAAACTGACCGAAGTGCGTTCACTCCCAAGTGCAATAACATTGTGGTCGACTAATAGACTGAGTGAAATACGAAAAGATTTTATGGCCAGTGTACTACACTTCACTGTTGCACAGAGAAATTGCGCTACAGCGTCACACGTTCATCCATCGGACGCCAAAGTATACGACTTTTTCGTCGATACCTGTATGAATATTCGTTTTGACCAATTTTCCTAATCCCTTCACGGTCGTTATATATACAAATTTTAATTTTTTATTTGGCTATGATCCAGCAACCGTAAGCTATTTAATTACACGACATAATACAGCCTACAGTGTGCAACCTCACGACCTGGTGTCGGTCGTATATATATATATATATATATATATATATATATATATATATATATATATATATATATATAGAGAGAGAGAGAGAGAGAGAGAGAGAGAGAGAGAGAGAGAGAGAGAAAAGTCATGGGATGGGATACAACCTAGTATCAAATATCGTGTCGGATCTCCTTTTGCCCGACTTCTTGATTATGTCCCGTAAATGATCGATACGTGGCCAAATAAATCGCTCTAAATTTCCAGAATGTTCTTCAAATCAACCGCGAACAGTTGTGACTCGGTGACATAGCGCATTGTCATCCATAAAACTTCCATCGTTGTTTTGGCGCCTAAAGACCATGAACGGGTGCAAATGATCTCCAACTAGCCCAACTTAACCATTCCCAGTCAATAATCTGTTCAGTTGGACCAGAGAACCCGGTTCATTCCATGTAAACATGGCCCACCATGTTATGCAGCCAAAAAATCGTTCAAATGGCTCTGAGCACTATGCGACTTAATTTCTGAGGTCATCAGTCGCCTAGAACGTAGAACTAATGAAACCTAAATAGCCTAAGGACATCACACACATCCATGCCCGAGGCAGAATTCGAACCTGCGACTGTAGCGGCCGCTTATGTAGCCACCATCAGTTTGCACAGTGCCTTGTTGACAACTTGGGTGCATGGCTTCATGGGGTCTGCGCCACCTTCGAACCCTACCTATCAACTGCAATCGGTGATCATTTGACCCGGCCACAGTTTTCCACTCGTCTACTCTCCTAATGGATACGTCCGTCGTACGTCCCGCATTGATTTCTACAGTTATTTCACGCAGTGTTACTTGTCTGTTAGCACTGATAACTCTATGCAAATGTCGCTGGTCTCGGTCGTTCAGTGAAGGCCTTCGGCCAATGCGTTGTCCATGGTGAGATGTAACGCCTCACACTACGTATTTCAGAATATTGGATTTCCTAACGATTTTCGAAATGGGATGTCCCAGGCGCCTACCTCCAACTACCATTCCCTGTTGTGTGACCATGACAACGTCAGGAACCTTTTCACTTGAATCACCAGAGTACAAATGAATGCACGGTGCATGTAATAACAATGTGCGTGCTGTCGATGGGCAGAATGGGGAAGTCGCACGATCTGTTTGAGGCTGATCGAGGACAGATTGTGATCGCCTGGAGGCTCTGCACGAGCAATCCACCTCCGTAGCGTAGCGATAGCGTTACCGTCTACCACGCAGGGGGCCCGAGTTCGATTCCCGATAGGGGATTGGGTGTTGTGTGTCTTTCATCATCACTGACCTGCAAGTCGCCGAAGTGGCGTCACCTGAAAAGGACTTGCAATACGGAGGCTAACTTCCCCAAATGGGGCCGCCCGCCAACAACGCCATACGATCATTTCATTTCTGCACGAGCATTTCGGAAACTGCACGACCTGTCGGGTGTTCGAGGAGTAGTGTGGCGAGTGTCTTCAACACGTGGCAAAACCAACTTGAAAGCTAGTGCAAACGTCGTGGAGTTGGGCAGACACCCCTCATTATACATATCGGAAGTCGTAAGCTGGGTAGACTGATAAAACACAACAGGCTGCGAACAGTGGCGGAACTAACATCAGACTTCAATGCTGGGCAAAGTACATGTGTGTCTGAACACACAGTGCACTAAGCACTCGGCTGCAGCCGACGACCCAAGCATGTGCCCATGTTAACACCACGACATCTTCAACTACAACTGAAACTGGCACGTGGCCATCGGTACTGGACGCTGCATAGTCGGATGAATCCCGATACCTTCTGCATCATGCCGACTGGAAGGCACGAATATGTCGTCTTCCAGGAGAACGGCTCCTGTACTGCAGGACGGAGATAAGCTTGCGGCGGCTCCATTATGGTCTGGGGAACATTCAAGTGGGCATCCATGGGTTCAGTGGTGCCAAGGAGCATGATACAGTGGTTCCAGGAAACGTACACTCCTTCATGACTCTCCTGTTCCCCGACAGCAGAGGCATTTTGCACCAAGAAACTGCGCCATGTTACAAGGGAAGGCGTGTGTCGGATTGGTTCGATTCCAGTTCATATGCTGGCCCCACCAACTCACCAAATCTGTACCAGGTCGAACAAATTTGGGATGTGATCGAAAGTGGCGTCAGAGCTCATCGGGTCCCTCCCAGGAATTTACGGAAATTTGGTGACTTGCGTGTGCCATGTTGTAACAACTCCTTCCAGCGACCTAACAAATCCTCATTTCTTCCATGCCACGACGCATCGCCGCTATTATCCGTGCTAAATACGGACATACCGGCTATCAGTTAGGTGATAATAATGTTCTCTCAACGGTTGTGAGCAGATCTAGATCTACATCTACATGATTACTCTGCAATTCACATTTAAGTGCTTGGCAGAGGGTTCATCGAACCACAATCACACTATCTCTCTACCATTCCACACCCGAAAAGCGCGTGGGAAAAAGGAACACCTAAACCTTTCTGTTCGAGCTCTGATTTCTCTTATTTTATTTTGATGACCATTCCTACCTATGTAGGTTGGGCTCAACGAAATATTTTCGCATTCGGAAGAGAAAGTTGGTGACTGAAATTTCGTAAATAGATCTCGCCGCGACGAAAACCGTCTTTGCTTTAA